>NW_017257076.1:637506-680309 GCF_001594055.1 Mycetomoellerius zeteki
AATTAAAAATGCTATGCCATATTTTACTATCTAATTTGCTGCAGCAACCAATCTTTTTTTTCAGTGCAGAAAACACATAATATTGTAAAATGCGGAAAAGCTTAGTGAATTCTTCTTATTGATTGGTTCACATTTTTGCTGAACGTGTTCACCTATATGTGAGCAGCGCGGATCGAATCGCGAGAGGTCCAATTACGAAGATGCCGGCGAGGCATAGCCAGCTCTCTAACGCCAGGAAAGGAGTTAGCAGCCTTAAGCATACTTAAGTCGGCGCCATAAGAAAATGACGAATGCCAATTAGCATATGAAAAGCTCCCTACCCGTCAAGGTGGCGTCTTCGTTGGGCTAGCTACGAACCAGTTCCCTGGTACTCTTGGTAGGGCGATCACGTTTTTGAATATTAAGGGCAGGATTACACCGAGGGCTTAACGCGCGAAATTTAGTCCGGCGAGGCCGAGGAACGAGAAAAAATCACCCTTAAGACCTTCCGCAACGGACACCCAGTGAAGCGAAGCCGGTCCTAGAGATGAGACGGTACGCGTCTCCTGGAGAGGTACGCGTGGCTCTTTCGGTTTCCCGTCAAAAGAAGCGCGTGTTATCCCTCTAAATGTCGACAATCTTCGAGATTTCTACTTAGTGACGATCAATCACAACAGCTACTCTGAGAAATGGTTGCTACGGATTAATGATATTAAATGAACAAACATAAAGATAAAGTAAAAATAAGATGAAGATTAAGAAATATTACTCATTCTAAATTTGAATGATATTAAAATTCAAATAAAATAATAAAATAAATTTTTTTTACACATATATTTATTTATAATTTACAAATATTTAATACGTTTTAAATAAATAAACTTGAATTACTTATTAAATTTTTAATTAAGTAGGTATTTTTTTCTAATTAAATATTTTAAGAAAATTCAAACACATATTGATTATATCTTGTATTGAATTGCATTATTAGAAGATATAGATATCGCATAGATATAGATCGAACATTCACATGATGTTGTAATAATTTATTGTTGAAACACATAATTTAACAGAGGATATTGATAAGAGCAGTTTGCGAAATTTGCTCGAAGTTCTTAATGAGCGAAGTGATAAATAGGAACGTGCCTATATAGATATATAAATATCCTATAAATGTCTATTAAAAAAATATATACATATATATATATATCGCAGGAGGATGCAGGCTTTCCATTAGTAGAGTAAGTGACCAGCGCTCGCATTTTCTTTGATGTCAGTTAATTTACTAATAACATCGCTTCGCGACCACCGTGCGTTCGCCCTCTAAATATTTGTACCGCCAACATATCGACTTCGCCTCATGTAATTAAGTTCCATTATTATTTGAGGGCGACCGGCTGGGAAAAAGTCCTTTTCGCAGAGCATTTTGTATCAGTCGGTCGAAACTTCATTTTGCTCAGTTTCGCTATACGAGGATATTCGGTTTTTACTTATCGACTAACAAGATTGCGAAAGCATAGAATAAAATTCTTTTATTTGAAATCCAATTGTTTTACTTAACTTTCAGATAACAGCTAACAAATTTGTCGGGAAATCCTTTCATTTTTTTAATGCATACGTAATCCCAGATGATAAATTATTTTATTTAACTTTCAGATAACAGCTAACAAATTTGTCGAGAAATCCTTTCATTTTTTTTTATGCATACGTAATCCTAGATGATTAGCAAGCGACGAAAACGTATCTTTACATGGAGGGAGATGAAAATCTCGATCGACCTTCCTTGAAACGGAAGAGCGTGGAAGGATGGCGGAGGTTGCGGGAGGGGGAGCAAGGTTCGGCGATCTTAGCAGAGGATTACGTAGAATTAAGTCCAGAACAGGGGCGTGCCCCCGTAACACTTAATTTTTCCCTCGATTTTTTAATCTCCCGGTAAATATCGTCCTCCCGCCCGCCTCTTCGGCCTGGTTGTCGTAGCCACCCCTACTCGCCTTTCGCGTTCTCTTACCACCGTCAAAGGAGAACCCATTTAAAAACCTCATCAATGCTTAAGCCCCCGCGCTACCATAGGAACTAATCCCTCCTATTTTAACGCAGGACGAAGAAGAAGAAAGAGAGAAGGGGACGGAGCGGGACAGAGGAAGAAGGAGAGCGAAGTGCGCGCTTTTAAAAGTAAGACTCCGCCTTTATTAGTAGATACAACAGTTTTATTTCTCCACCGAAAAAGGCGAAGGTAGGAGGGATTTCGCCTCGTATTTTTCTCCTTGTCTTTCGATGCCTCTATCTATCTCCGTTTATTACCGTCCTGCTCTCTCTCTGTCTACCCTCGGTCTGACTCGGTTCTGGTTTATTCTACTAACGTTGAACGCGCGAAAGTCCCATTTCTAGAGGCATGGTCTAATTGGCTACTTCTCTTTAACTCCAAAATAATATTCCATTTTTAAAAAAGCGTTGATTGATCGGAGCGCAAATTATTTCTATTTAATTTGATTTAGTGCGACGACAAAGAAATTGATATTTATACATTATTTGAATATTGATTCATTGTTTCCTTTCTCTGTATTTTTTTTTATTTTATTACTTTTTTTGAAGTTCGCTAAATATTGTATTCATCTTCATTAAATAATAATTAAATAAGATTAATTTTTATAATATTTATAAGTTCAGATACACATATATGTATAAAGGAGGTAATTAAAAATAAGGTGTTCATATTTATTGTAACAATTGCATATGATATATTTTCACCCATATATCGTTCAAATTCACCAAAATCATATCGATGTTAACTTCAAATGATCGAATGGATCAACTTGGAAACGCAAATATTTCTATATGAAGTTACTTTGAAGAGTAAAGTCATCATTTTCCCGAGCAAATCATGAGCTCGTTGGTGTTGATCGTGCGTGCGAAGCGCAGCCCAACGACGCGACTGTAATACGCTTTAAACTGTTAATAGAGTGCGTGGAGGGTGTTTGCTCGCGGTTGGATCTCGAGTGTTGGGCTAACATTCATGATGAAATTAATCTGGACCGGACGAACGAACGGGGGTGACATCGATTAAAAAGCCCGGTGGCTTTCACATGAACAGTCCGTCGCGTAGGGTTTTCTCCTCTTCATTGACTTCGAGTCCTTCGCTCAATCCGTTCGGCTATAGATTATTATGCATTTCTCGGAGACACGTGATTGTCATTAATAGAATAGTTCGTTTATCTGAAGAAATAAAAATAAAAGATTTTTTTTTATCGCAGTTGGATTAAATAAAGCTATAAAGAATTTTTTGCAATATTCTCTCATGTATAATTAATTAGCCACATTTTTATATTCGTACATATTTATTTCTAATACTTAAAAAAATTAAAGTTTATACATTGTATTGCTATTCTTGATCTATTTAATATTTATAAAATATTACATCAGAATCAACTATTGTTATATTAAAATTTTGCCGAGATCTCTGATCAACAAGCTTATACTCTATTTATCATTCGAATAATAATGATCGAATTTCGACTTTTGCAATTGCATACCTAGTTATTCTTCAATAGGATTATTACTAATTACGTTTGTAAGAGGATGCACTAAGTTGCGGCCGCGCGGAATACCGCCAACAATAATTCGACCTTAATAGACGATAATGGGTTTGCGCGAATTATTCATTCGCTAATAACCGCAATAACAATAGCGCGATCTTTACGTTTCTTCGTCATTGTTTTAGTCTCTCGTTTGCGGAAAATAAGGAGCGGGTGATGTTTCCGCCGTGGAAGCGTCGCGTCGTCGAGATAACAGACCTGGTCGTAAGAAGAGAGGAGGGTGGAAACGGGGGATGGACGCTTAACATCACAATGGCCACTCGAAGTTGTCGCGACCCCTACCCTGCCCCTTATTGCAAAGCGCCGTCGCGATTCGGGATTAGAAGTCTTTTATGAATCACAGATCTTGATGAATCGTTCCTTTCGCGTCGTCTTCAGTTGCGATCGCTTTTACGACTCTTCTACGATTTCCATACGAATTTGACGTTATTAATAAAAGTCAAAAACACGATTCCCGCGAAATATACTATTAGTTCTGATTATTTCGTCAACTGCATAAATGCAAAAACGTGCTGAAACTATTTGTCGAACTCAATAAAATTATTTTGTAGTTTTGTGAAGACATCTTTATAAGACTCGCAAGAAATTATTTTACGTAAATATCTATCACATTGAAATATAGTTTCTCTATTGAATTATTTTCCAATTATAATGGTAATTTGCAGAAAATATTACGCTTGAGAGATTATTAAATTATTTTGTATATACTATTTTTGAATTTATTATAAAAATTTTTTGATATATACATTTAGTAAACATGCAAATATTTTTCTCTTGGAAGTAGGGTTTATCCTTTCTTAAACAAAGAGTTCCTATCTTGTCTACAAGGATGATTGATTTGCACAGTTATTTGAGCAAATCCACGGACCCTCAATATATTGCTGACATTTACATTCATTTATACTCATACATAATTACAAATATATTTAGTATAATAAATTTAGTATAATAAATAAGATAAAGAAAAAATGTAATTTAAAGATAAGATTAAAGATTAGAAATTCAGACAAAATATACGCATCAATATTCAATTAAAGCGATAAGTCCATAAAAAAAATACAGAGTATTATTTTTCATTCTTTTGTAATATCTAGAAATTCTGTAAAATAAAACATAAAGGGACAAATATAAAAAGACTTTTTGAAGAATTTTGCGCTATGATATACCAGCGTATACATCATACTTCTCTTTGCTCTGAAAATAACCACTCTTCGGCAAAATATCCGCTGCGAATCGGAAATGCGGTAGAGGGGAGGGGAAATTGCGTGGATGGAGTAGGCAGTCAGAGTTTGCTTCTCTGCGGGTTTTTCAAATAGAAATAAGAGTTTTAAGAATCAACATACGCGTCGCGATGGTGTACGCAGATCAAAAGACGCGCCGTCGATAATTGGTAGAAATCTTTTCGCCCACTTCCACCCCTTCGAAGATTCCACGGTCTTCCACTCGATCCCGAACCTCCTTTCGCGTCTTCGTTTGAGGATTATGCACATTTCACGGTGGCCGCGACGGGGAAGCATGGATGGCATATTTATTTTGTCTCTTCGACGCTCAGCGCGGTTCTTGGAGACGAGTGGTAAGGATGAACGAGGACTGGGAGAGGAAGCTCCGCGACGAGACCGCCTGCGATGAGATTGAGGGTGGTTTCCATTCGTGCAGTCTCACGCAGCGAGAGGGGTAGTGGAGCCGGATGTCTTTACGTTGCTACACTTTTATTTATCTATCTGAAAGAAGCGAAACTCGCAGACTGGCGCACGTATTTGTCAGTAGAAAAATACAGCAATTTTCTTTTTTATATTACTAATATGATATTCCGAGACGTTTTTTTATCTCATTCAATTTATTTGTCTTTAAACAAGTGGGCCAATAAGACATGACATGATAACTTTATATAATAGCATAATTCATGTTCATTATCGATAAATTATCTGTCCATTGATAATAAATGTTATAATTATTTTTATTCGTACTAGTATAATATTTAAAAAAGATTAATGTTATGTCTAATTTTCGAAGAGATTAAATTCAGTTAAAATTTTTTGTATTATTTTCAAGGATAATACGCTTAGAATTAAATCACAAAACTAGGAAAAAGATTACTGCATCTCATTAATGATACACAACTCTTCTCAGAGTTCGTATAAAGTTTAATTCCGTACAACTTTTAGCATATTACTACCCTAAACCGTTCATATGAAGTTCACGTAAAACTTTATATTACATTGCTCCAAAATTCCTTATGTTTTACCATACGCTACAGATTAATTCATGAAAAGTACGACCATTGTCAATCGAATATTAAAGGAATGGAAGCTTGCATAAAAAATATTACCAATAAAAACATTGCTAGTAAGTTAAAAAATCTTCTTAGTTTTGGGACGTAGATTCGCAAGAAAAGAATGGACAGACGCACAGGAAGGGGTTAACTTCTAATTGTTTTGTTAAATGACGCGCGAGTAAGAATCCCTCGGAGGACTTAAGCCCCAAAGCGAGCGCCAGCAGTGGTTTCAGTTCATTTCGTTCTCTCTTCTTCTTCCGTCTTTCTTTCTCCGTCATTCCTACTTTCCTCTCCTCCGAGCCTCTCTGCGCCTTAATTCTTAGCTTTATTCTCTTCTAAGACTCTCTCTTAATTTCTTATTTCTCCCTCCACCCCGAACCCACCCCATTCTATCCTATCTTTCGCAATTTATATCCGACAAGGAAGAGAGACAGGTCGCGCGGCAGGTAGAAAGAGAGAGAAAGATCACTGAATGCCAGGCTTAAGCAGACAATGCTTCGCTTTCAAACGGCGGCTTCGAAGACCTTTCTTTCGCATTAGATACTTTAATTCTTTAAACGTGTCCTGTTGCGAAACGAACGATATCCTTTCTCGTTAAGAGACGTCTTTTAAAACTCGAGTCTGATGAGCCTGCAGCATTAATTTTGCTTCGCGATATTTCTCTGCGGTTTTGTAATCGAACGCGGAGATGAATGAAGACGCTACGATAAATTCTTGAAAAATAGCTTCTACACTATATATTTTCTTTCGCAATGAATAGAAAATAGTTGACGCTGTACCAAATTTTTATAGCAGATTGATGTGCTTGCCTTAACCACTTATTTCTCTGAATCATTTTATATTTAAATAGGAATATTTATTTTGAAGACGTAGATAACTGTCATAATTTTTTGTTACATCAAATGTTATTAATTCAACATGTATGTAAAGTTACATTGAATTGTCGAAACGAACGGACAACGGTGTAATTCCACGACATCAATTTTACAATAGTACCGAAACTCTGACAACAATGACAGAGCCAGGCGACTACGACATTATTACTGCGACGACTACGAAGCAACTGTAACACCCGAGGCTTACCGGAAGGACGTTAGTAGCAGGCGAGAACTATCGAGTAACTGTCAAATATTCGCATATACATAGATAACAGGTCAATTATCAAACCTTTCGCGTATGTTAACGGAGTTGTGACCTAGACCCTATGACAGAAGTGACACGCGTTGTCCATTGAACATCTCGCATCGCGAAACTGTCACAGAATGGATTTGAAAGAAATCAAGCTGTTGAGGAAATCAGCTTGTGCATCTCTAAAGTGCGACGATAAAAACAAATCATTTAATTAGGCTAAAATAACTCATAGGTAATAAAATATTTATTCTATTGTTGCACTCATTGTTCTAATCTTGCGCTGTTATTCTGTTTCGGCGCCTTTTATTGAAAATGAAGAAAATAGACAATTTCTGGAATATCAATCGAGCACTAGAGGATGCGGCCGCCGCAGTAAACCGCTATAATTATTCGATACCCCTTGACACACCTAATTGGACAAGTTCGCTGGGAAATGCTAACCGGAAGTGAGTAAGAGCGCAGAACGAGGGCGGGAGACGCGGTGGGGAGGAAGCGTGGAAGAGCTAGCCGTCGATTTTACTGACCATCTACGAGCCAACCATCGGCTGGTAATGGCCACTTTGAGGGCCCACCATAAGCTTTCCCAAAGAGACGAACCCTTGCTCTAAGTGGTCTTACGCCGACGTTTCGATGAGGTAGATACTTACTTTGCCTATCCGCAATATGACCTGACCTTTTGCCCCTCTCCACTCTGACCTCCTCCTCTGCGTCTGTTTGTCTACCACTCTATGTAATCGAGCGGATATCAATTGCTCGCTTCATCCAATGGGACCATCAGTGCGGAAAGTTTCACAGTCTAAAAACTACAAATTCTGATAATCAGATCTGACAACCAATATCGAGCTATATGAGAGAATGATATCATTTGGTTTAAAGAATTGTTAATTGTAGAAAAATATATTCTGCTATCTACCATACGATCGCACGAATTTTGAGTCACACAAATTTTTAATTACGGATTTGAGTATAATGGCTTAAAATTAAATAATATAGAATTATAATCTAAATTTCTTAATGTTTCTTATTTTTCTATTTTTTTAAATTTCCATGTTTCTCATTTTTAGTTCATTGAAATATTAAAAATTTTTTTCTGTTATTATATTTAAGTTTCTAATCGTGGTAACACAATGGCTTTTTCCGCTTCAATTGTTGGCACTGATGCGAGGCGGTTACTCGTTGCACCTGCTCCGGTGTGGAAGGGATGTACAAAGTATATGCGTGTCCTTGATGATTTTAATATCGTCCAACGACAACCCAGGAAGACACAGGCAGGGGGAGAGGGTGGAGATGGGAGTACCGCCGGAACAGCGGGTTTCAGAGGCTAAATGGAGGTACGGCAGAAGCAAGGGTTAACTCAATAGAGGTCTAAGTGAATTACTTATCGCGTACACCCAGTATACAGACTAGATGCGTTTAGCTATAGGTGAGGATACCCAGGGCCGATCCTACGTCCTGCTGATGAGCGTCGCCCGCCCCTTTTCCTCTCTGTCCACTTTCCTGTCCTTTTTCGTCCATATAACGTCCGTCTCGCAACGCACGCCTCGAGCAATTGCATTAAAGTCTTTTGATGTCATATTAGTGAATGACTGAGAATGACAACCGCTCGAAACGTTGTATAAACGTCACTGTCAGTATCCACAACAGATTGGCTTGTTTTCGGGAAAGAATATTTCACGTTAGGTAATTCTCGAATTAATCGTTGCGTTTTTCTTTTTTTTCGATCAATCGAGGACTAAACTCGTGTATAGTTTACGAAGAATCAATTACGGCCCTGTCTAATTGTCGTGGAAAGGATGCGAGCGGGTTACGGCATGCCCTTCGAGGGCCCTTCCATCGCCAGGATCTTTGATGGACGCCTGACTGCTCAAGAAAATTCAGTTAGTCCGCAGCTTTGTGCGCTATCGCGAGCGACGAGGAGCGATAGAACGACACGTAGGTAGATAGAAGGACAAAGGGTGAAGGGTTACAGTAGGGTGGGAGTTAGTGCTCGGACCGATGTCTCCGCTCCGAACTTAATTAGCCGTCGCAGCCTTAATTGCCACCTGATATTGCCCCGAGACAATTAACGCAATTAATCGGAGAAAGTGTGACGCGGAAGAGTCTTTTCTTTCGAGCTGCTTAGTGCCTTCGTGTTGAACTTTTTCTCAAATGCCTTCTCGATCGCGATGCGATGCGACCTTCTGCATTATGATGTCGTAAACTCTACGGCGAATTCGATTAATTCTGCACCGATCGGATAGATTTTTCTCCTTTTCGCAATCCATGTCGTCGTTCCATAATATTATTATTAAGTTACATATTCCAGGACAAAGCATGGTAGATCGAGCGAACCTCGTTCATATAGTTTAATGAGTGGCTAATTGATGTATTGTGCTGGACAATATATTTATAATATATTTATGTTTTAATTTACATATATTTGTAACGAATTTATGACATAGCATTATGCACAAATGTATGTAATTAAAACGATTGGTATGGTCAGTTACAAAAGAATAAGCATTAACTTATTATGAAATTAGCATAAACCTGTGCCTAGCATTAACCTTATAGTGAGTTAATTCCACTGACTATAAAATAATTACCGTACTTGTATAAGAATTAGTATAATTAATCTATGTTGCGACCATTATATCAATACTTTTAATTACTACGTTTTAATTACTACGTGTGTAATAGTATTTATAAGTTAAATCGTTTATTTACTACTGAATTTAACGGTCTTTTCGCCCGACTAATGATATTTTCTTTAGAAATTGATTTTACGGGCATCGCGGGGTAACGACGCAAGCCGCGTTCGCCAACTTCCGACTCAAAGTTTGCCGGGGTCTCCCGGCTCCCTCCCCTTATTCTGTCGCACGTGCGGTATCGGAGATTAATTGCAAAGTGCAATTGGCGAGGATAGGCGGGCGGGGCAGATAACTGCAGCATTTCGTCGAGAGCCGGCGCAAGACAGGGTGGAAGGAGATGGTTGGAGAGAGACGACGGAGGGCGGCGGTAGCTTGCATAATGTACTCGGCGCGGCATAATAATTCAGAAATTTGCATGTACGCGGGCTAACTCCTCAAGTAGGTTATCTATGCTGGAAGTTTTCTCCCATGATATATAACGCATCCCACTGTCGAGTGGTGTATAGGGGCGCACGCGAAGCCACGTCTACAACGCCTTACGTCCACGCGGGCTGAAAGGGGTGAAAAGACTGAGGGTGGCTGCTTCAACTTGCGTAACTACGCTGGCGGAAAGGTATATCTGCGGTAGTGCCGACACATTATCTTCTCGAATTTGAATTATTCCGTGGTGGAGATAAACGATTGTCACGTCTGTCTTCCACAGAAATATTCTTAGAATAATTTATTCGTCCTTTGCACTTTTGTCGAGAGTTTTATTCTTTCTAATGAATTTCAGAGATCAGAATACCGCAACGATAGACTTGATCCTTTTATTTTGTGACAATTTTTTTTATCAAAAGCATTAATTATTAATTTGATATTATTGATAAATCTAGCATATTATTATGTTACTACTTGGTTATAATATTGTAAATTATATTAGTACTTTTATAGATGACATAAAAAATGAATAATTTATACAAATGTACATTTTCCATTATCGTAACGTCATAAATTTTGCAAACGTAATTTTACAATTGTAATGTATATGAACATAATATTTCTTTAAGATTAATATTCAAAGATCTTCAGATAAAAATACGAATATTTATATTATATTCATATCTTGATTTCTTATATGTGTTGAAAGTCTATTGATTTAAATTAAAACTTTTGTGTGTCTCATTATTAATAACAATTATAATTACTGTTAGGATTTATTGTTCCGAAAATATATAATTTTTTTATTTATAATTTAAAAGTTTACGATTCGATATATTATTTTTGAATTTGGCATCATTTAAATTCACCGAATAAGTATCTGTCTGTCTCGCCAGCAATTTACGATCGATTAGCCTAATACATGATCCAGGCAATCCTCGCGAGTTAACCAGAATCTCGGTTGTTGTCTAAGCAGCTTGATGTCGGTTGCCATGTAGAAAGGCCTTACTTATAACGTCCACACATGTACATACCCGATCGCCCTGCAAGGACTCTAAAAGGGACATCGACGGACCACATCGGATCTCCCCATTGCGAAGGTCCTAATCCAAATTTCCAAACCTCATATTTGCCTTTGAGTCGTTCTATCCTCTCGTCATCCTCCTCCTAACTCTCCTCGTGCATTCACTTATATGTCCCCGTCACATCGTGCAGATAATACCTCCCTCGCCTACTACCCCCTGGGCTCACCCCCTTTTGGTCTCCTACTCCTCTTGTACCGACTGAAATCTCCTCTTTCCTATTACATCATATTATATGTACAGATTTCCTGCAAACTACGACCGTGTCTCGATAGCCTTCTTCTCTGTCTGGCTTGCGCGGCTGGCCCTCCTTTTACTCCCGGTAACGTTTTCACCCTCAAAGGACTCGCGCTGAGGCAGTAGTCGGAGGATTACAACGTACAAGTCTCCTACGATGAGTTAGAATTTAGCGTGACACGATGCGACGTATATAGCACACACGTGCGCGGCCGCAGCCAGAGTTTATTGAACGTTGAAGCTGTATTAAATTCTGTATCGTTCGCGGTTCCGGCCAGAAAGCAATTGGCTGGCCGCAAAGCTGATTGCAAGCTGATCGACTTTTTCGAGAAAGAACGCATCATGCGCCAGCATTTGCGTAAATTTCGTCTATCTTCCGTCGAAAATAATCAGTTATTTTTCGCATTTTACCTAGTCGGAACATTGCTTTAAAAAATAAAGATTTAGATTTTTATTACTACTTTTATCTCATATTCTTCTTATTTTATTTTATATTTTGAATAGATTTCATATTTAAATATGAAAAACTAGAAACGCGAATAGAAGTTCGAAAAAATATCTAGAATTAATCTCGCACATTTTTGAGAGATTAATTAATCAATAAATATAATTATAATAATTGTAAAATAATTATATAATTGACGAATTTTATGATTAGAAAATATTATATAGTCTTTATTACTCTGCTCTACTAGATTATACAAAATAATCGAGAAACCTGCATTGCGTCTAACTTTTACCTACGTTTCCATTTTTATTACAATTTCTTCTATCTCTCCGAACATTGATTCGCAAGCGGAGTATAAATAACGTAACACTGGCGCAATGTATAAAACACGTCTATCCTTACTTTGAATTTTCATCTCTCTCCACCGCGTCTTTATTAACGTTCGCGCACACGTTACCTTCGGTTCAGCAAATTGCACCGCCGTATATTCCGCAAATCGAGCGATAAAAAGATCCGTTCCGATGCCTCGAAATATTCCACGGGGATTCTCTTCCTGCGCATATATAGCGAACGTTCGGTCGCTTTTATGCAAGTTAAAACATCTCGTCGCGCGTCGCGTCTCGCTTCGCGCGCGGATCCATAACGTAACCCTCCGACCCTCGTAAACCTGAATTTATTAACACTTCGAATGACGGGGAGATTTGCTAAATGGTTTTCAATTTGTATCTTAACGCCGCGAGACCACATGCTCGGCGCAGATTCGGCGAGATATCGCGGGCGTACCTCGACAAGCGAGAGTACGTATCTTACCCCGTGCGGTTTGCCGTACGCGAAATGCCTCTTTATCATTGCGCTTATTATTGCGAGCTTGTAGCAACGCTGCCGGGCTATGAAATTGAAATTCGAGAAAGAAGTTTATTTTATTGCGGGTGCTGCTAATCGATCGAAAGAAACGAGTGCGAGTGTATAAATTGTGGGATAAATGATAGCGTTATGAACTATTTAGACGGTGCGATTGTATTATACATCTTGTATCTTACATTATTTTATCTGTATTTTATTTAAGTAATATGTCTTATATTACTATTATTAATTTTTTACATTTAAAATTTTTATTCCCAGCTTTATGACTCCTGATTTTATTGACAGTAAAAATATTTAAGACGCTGGATGGGATTAAAAAGATTATATATTTGTTTTGATAAAAATTTTATTATATCTTTTTTAGTAGTTTATCTATCTAAGGAAATTATATGTTGATATAATTGATAATATAATAGAACAAACAATTGATTCTGAACTATTTGTGAAGATATAGTTATATTCTTATTGTTGAATTTCAATTGTTTAATATATGCACAATGACTTTGTTAAACAAGGAGCTTTTTATATTGACATCTAATTACACGCGTTACATCATTTTGGACATAACATCAGCTTGATAACGACAGAATGCGATCTAATGACTAATATACATCTATTAGAAATCTGTACATGGCCCGATCGGGAAACGTCGTTTGTATTATTGTTTTCTTATTAATTATATTATCTTCAATTTAAATATTGTTTTTTCTCTCTTATGGTTCGTAGCCCTTCTCAACACTTTTATTATTAATTGTTTAATGTATGTATTTTAATATGTTAAGAAATTTTTTAATAAGTAATTTATTTATTAAGAAATTGATACGAAAGAAGATAAATTGATAACAAAATACAAGGTGTTCGACTTAAGAAAATAAATTGAAACAAAAACATGTGCTGATTCATACAATATATATATCTGAGAAATTAATATTTTATTTTAGTCAGCTATAGATTTATTTTAAAAATTTGTTATTGCTTAGAAAAAATTATTTTTACATATATATACATATATAGATTTTAAATTATTGAAATCGTATACGAACTTGCATAAATAATAGATGCGAGATAATCCTCGCAACGCTTTATGATGAATAATGATGATAACACAATATGACAAATTATATCGTTATTGATAAAAAATCCGATTTATTCTTTTTTTTTATTTATAATAATATGTTAATTATATAATAATCAATATAAACATTTCGGGTCTCTTAATTTTTCGATGGTTATATGAATTTCTATGAGTGTCTTTCAACGAAGTATGAACGCGCAGCACATTCTTTTTTAATGTCACTATAGAAATATCACACGAAAATATTGAGATATTTCCTGTGCAGTGACGTGTATTATTTTGTTGAGACATGAATATATTTTATAATAGCAAATGTCAATATAGTCAAATGTCAATAAAGTATATGGTGGCTCTTTAGTGTTTATAATCAGTAGAATATTTTAGTAGAATAAAATCAACATAAATATGAAATTACTTAAAATGTTAAAACGCAAGATACCTTAAAAGTCATAAGATGCTTACGATTTAATTACTTGCGTTATTAAATTTTTTAATTCCATAAATTCCCGAATAATTTCTCGTTGAATTTGGAAAACTGGAATATAAAATGTTGACAGATAACACTTGATTTTAACTAGTAAACCGTTTGAAATATTTAATAAACAAGCAACAATTGTAAATCTGCAAGCAGCAATGATTGATATAAGATGTATTGAAAACGTTAGCAACGTCGCGTCGTTGCAGTTTAAAGTCGTTCCAGTCTTGCGAGCAAGCTTCCTTTAATTCTAGCCGAGTATCACTGAGACCGTCCATTGGACGGTGAGGATATTCGGATGCATCGCGTGGGATGCTCGTAATTTCCCGGGTAAGCTCCGGCAAATTAGCTCCGGGCATACGTTACTCTCGCCTTAGTTGTCCCTCTCCTGCGCTTCTTAGTCCTCCCTCCCGCTGTTCTCCTTTATAGTCCCTCTCGAGAAAACTCGGCTTTTCTCGTAGCGAGCCAGCCCGCCTCGACCGTTTCTCCTTCGCGTTCTCTCCCTCTTTTCCCAGTCTACTACCTCCCACACCTCGGATAAGCGCGTACACGCTCGCAGAAGTGTGAGACGTCCGTGTACCCGTCGTAAGGTGGCGAGGATCGTCCTTACCTCGAAAAAGCTCCGGATGGAAAGAGAGAGAGCCCGAACGAGAAGGCATCTAAAGTGGGGATACGCCGTCCTGGACGTAGGACGAACGCGCCGGTCTTCGTGGTTCGACACGAAAGCTCCGTAGTAGGCGTGCCGTTCATGCTCCGCCCGCAAGCTCGTGGGTGCACGCCCAGGGAACAGGGCTTTACCATCCGGTGCTTTGTCGACCCTGGCAAACCACCCTGCCAAGGGCCACCGCGCCCGATAACGTTAACCCCCGCGCAGCCCTCTCGTCCCGAGACGCGACCTAGGACGCGCGGTCCTTCTTCCACCCGCGGCTCGAAACCCCCCCTGGACCCTCTTTGCTTCCCCCCTCACCCCCTTGCTCCCCGTTTCCTCTTTCCTTCTCCCTGTTCAGCGACGTACCCACCCATGGCCCTCCGTCGTAGGAGTTGCAACTTTAGACCGCTTTGCACACAGATTGCATCAGAGCCATCCGCGGATGCAATCGTTACCCCACTGTCGTGTTTCCACCCCCGTCGTCTTTCTCCCTTGGAAGCGGATGGCGCGCAAGCACGTGTATGTAATAAGTACGTGTGCGTACGTGTGTATCTGGTATACGTTAGAGGAATAGCTGACGCCGGTTCCATTGGCGAAACGAAGAATGCATCGCCAGACTGCGACGAGGAAGTTTGAAACGAAGCTTTTGATTACGATGCTTTATTGGCTTCGGTGTCGTAATCAACGGTGCGGGATTAGATGCTGAGTGCATTGACCAGTAACATTCGACAAGAATGAGTAATTTACGAAGCGCTTAGTATGCATAGATAGCAATAAATCATATTCTCGGTATCCATTTAATCTTAGGAATGGAGAACTTTGTTATTAGGTACTATATATTGTATATATTTATATATGGTTGATCATTATTATTATATATTTTTATTTTACACTTAATAATTATATGTTAAAGTAAGAGAAAAGAATGAATAAAAGAAGTCTTAAAATTTTATTTTATTAAAATTTGTAAAATCTTGGAATAAATTTTAGTCTTGTTAAATAAAATATTGAAAACACACTTTGTAGATCCCCTATGATCTAATATCTAATTGAATTCGAATTATCGTAGGATAGATCAGAGTGGATTAAGACGTAACAGTAGGATTAGATACAGATGCGTTTATATGACGTGTCTGGTTACTGTCTATCCTCGTGAAATAAAGTGCTCGGATGTGGCGAGTGTAAAATGCTGTATCGGCGAACGAAATCTCGCTAGACTCTTAGTCTGTCGAAACAAATTTGTCTGGAGATTTACATGCGCGGTTTTCGGTGATACCTACGGAAACACGCAAGACAGACACATGTCATAGTAAATACGTGTTCAAAAAATAGTAAAATAAAAAATACAAAAATAAGTAAAACAAAATGATATAAACATTTGAAAATGAGAACAATTTTAAATTGTTTTCGACGAGCTTTGAATGATAAGCATTTTTATAAAAAAAAAATATTTTAATTGAACGCAAGTTTTGATTAATTGAATTGAAAGACTTGAAAGTCTTAATTAAATTACTTAATTAAAATATCTGCGTTATTCCAAATTGCTATCGCGATTTTGCCTGGTATGCGTTATCGTAAAAGCAGTAAACTATTCTTTGTGTTGTCCCAATCGTAATTAAATAACTTCTATAAAAAAAAATAACGCAACCTTTTTGTTACGTAAAAGTAGTATTGATCGACACGCGGCAGGTGAATCAGGCATTATCTCTCGAGCACTCACTTTAATCCCAGGATTATCCAGCACGCCAATCGGACGCTATTGAAGCTGAAATTAAACCGTATACGCTGATAGTCCGTACTCTTTTATTTTGTTAAATAAATGCGTAACACGAGATCAGTTTTATTCAACTGTATATTAATTCGATATAACTGAAGTAATTACATAATAAATTCAAAAAAAAATTCATTTTTTTCAAATGAAAAATTCATTCTTTATAAAATCATATCAACAAAGTTATATGAGTTTAAGATATTCTTAATCACCTAAGATATTCTTAATCACCGGAAAGTGAAACCGGAGACGATAATCTATATCATAATCGTTATTGGAATTTTCCTATTACATTATTTTCCACACATGTTCTGAGAGAAACAAAAGCACAACCAATCAAACCGATTTTCGTCGCGACGATAGATTAGCTAACATCGTCAATAAAAGATTGTCGGAAATATTTTGTCACCGATTACGTAACCGTCGCATTATCTACTGATCCTCATAGATATCTCTTGGTTATACCACAAATACTTCATTTAATCGTTAATCCCACGATAAAACGGTCAGGCTGAGTTGCGAACTCAGCTAATTCAAACGGATTATCAGACGATAATAACGCGCTTGTATCTTGGAGCACATCGACACCGCTGTTTCATATCATATCTGACGAAGTGAAGCCGTATATGTGCATTACGAAAGCGCGTGTGTCACATACGCAAACGCGGAAGGATGTAATCGGAAAGGACGTCGCTCGCGAAGCACCGAAAATTCGCGGATACTGCTGGAATCGGTAACGATGTTACTTTTGTCGTCTATGGAAATTAATTCCCAGAGATTGTCTAATCTGGCAGCGACGTTTACAGGAATCTGCGAGTACGTATGCACACATACGTATGTGTACGTTCCCTTTGAGGCTCTCAATTTTGAACGATCCATTTTCGCAACACTGAAGAGAACTGTGGTTGACATGTCGATGAAAAGCTGCCTTTATATTAATTACCGTCATTTTAATCTAAGATTATTTTCATTGATTAATCAGATAAAGCAAAAGAAAAAAAATTACATTACAAATTATTGAAATTTAGAACTCTTTTTGAATTGTTGCTGATGGACGTATGAAGTCTCTGAATGTTCGTTATGTCTTTTATGTTTGTCTTATATCTTTATTTAATGCTATTTTCTTAGTACATCTTTTCCATTTATTTGGATTTTTCCTTTTAAATTGATTCAAAGTCAACTCAAATCTCAAATCATATCTTTAGCCCAACAGATATAAGGAGATACAAGTTCCTTGAGCTTGAATGTTAGCTTATTAATCTGCTTATGCTTATCTATCAGTGGATGAGATTTCAATGTATCAGATCTTGATCGCTTTTATTATGAAGGTCAAAGAATGATTCTATCGAATCAATTTCTAATCCAAATACGCATCTGTTGCTTCTTATCGCGTGGAATTAAATGCAAAAATCTGTTCAAACCATATTTAATTATTGCGTATTCAGTTATTTTTACATATGCAATATTTTTGCATTATGTAAGATATTTGATACATATTTTTCATTTTCTTTATTATCATAAACATATTGAAATTATCCACATTGAGATTGTCCTAAAGGTAACCAATAAAAAATTCATTTTGATAAATTAAAAAAAATAGTTTACTCGAAAATAATGTTGTACAAGTAATACACTAATATATGTATATCCTCTTAATATATGTTTGATATTTAACGATTATTATTAAACATTTTTATTTAATGTATAGTTATTATTTCAAGTTTCTCAATAATTCAAAGTAAACAGTTTTTAAAAGCTGATTCGAAGACTCGTTTTATATAAATAATTTTATATCCCGCGGATATAAAAACTTGTTTTAATGCTTCGCGATCGTGAAAAAAATCGATGCAGTGGCATAGATATCGCTTCATGTTTCTTCATTTAAGCTCGGTCATCGGTAGTTGTGTATACTCTCGCAGGGAACGTGTTGCAGGTGGACAGGTGTATGTGCACGTTATCTTTAGACACACCCCTGGAATAGGTTCTTGGTGGGGGTGCCGAAGTGCAGAGAAAAGAGTGGGTGAGAATCGAATTTAACGGAGAAAGATTTCGAAAAAAAAGGAGACGAGATGGGTGCGGAATGAGAGAGCGAATCTTTCGTGGCGCGATGAACAAATATGAATATGAGCAAGAAATTGAATGGGAAAAAAAATCAGTAGTTTATGAAAGAGAAAATATTCTAACAAATTGAAAGAAGTACGACATTATTGAGGAAAGTAGAATAGAAAATGGATTAATAAAGAAAAAAAAGTAGGAGATACAAAATTAATTTAAGTAAGCGACTACAAAGATTATAAGCATGAAAGAAGATTCCAAAAAAAGGAAATTTTCATAGATTTCAGAAAAATTTTGTTTAACTATATTTTTTGGATAATTATAATAAATAGCAATTTTATCAGTTAAAGATGTGTTACAATTGTAATATTAACATGACAATATTAAAAGGCGCAAAAATAGACGACGTGATCGGAAAGGAACTTAACGCGACAAACAAAGACGAAGGAGAAGGAAGCGGTAAAGCGTGAGAGGGACGACGCCTTATCCGGAGCGAGGAAGCTTCGTAGCGAAATCGGGGGAGGATAAGAGAAAACGGGAACGAGACGACGGGATCTCGGGCTGCGGGGTACGACGAAGGTGGGTTCCGGAGGAGTCGGCGAGCGAGAGGGTGAACCAGCAGCCGAGTGAGGACCAGAGGAGGCACTCGGCCGCGATATCGGTAGACGCGAGACGACGGTATCGCGGTGGGCGATGGAGGTGGTGGTGGTGATGGTGACGGTGACGGTGGTGGTGGCAGTGGTGGCGGCGGCGATACGACCGGGTGGTGGGGTTGATACTGACGGCGCGCTCGCGGGTAGGGCGTCGTAGGGGCAGCAGATCGAGCGCCGCGACGCCTCGACGCGCACAGTCGCGGCTCGAACGCCGTTCCCTGCGAACGTGTGTTGTCCTCGCGGACCGTGCGCCCGTTCTTCTCGGTGGCGCGAATGACATTCCGTTGGTGCTTGGCGATCGTACGCGATTTCCAGAGGTACACTCGGGACGAGAGGGACGATGACGTGAATGCGATCGTGATCCCGAGTCGCTCCGAAGAGGCTTCTCGATGAGAAACGTCCGAAGGAATCGATCAAGTCCGAGTTTTCGGAGCACGCCGAGCTACGCACATGTTTGGTACTGATGACTGGTGACAACCCACGCGCGCCGAAACAGTGCCTCGCGGCCTTCTCAGGGAGATGATTGGCAACGTTGACTGATCTTGTGATCGATGATTGAGAGACTACGATCGATGTTGGCGTTTAGAATTGTGTACGTGACGTTCTGAATAGACGGACGTGCCGATTGGTGATCGGGAAACGGGTCGAGACTGTAGATCGCTCTATTTACTCCGATTTTACTCCGAGACGATATTTATCGTAATGAGTTGCGAGCACGTGTGTGATTTTCCGCAGTCTAGTCAGAGGTACGCGCAGTTTAATCATATATTTAATATTTCAATCTAACCTAAGCAAAATTAGAGCAGACGGTAATGATCATAGGTGTATAAATCGTTTCAGTATATAAAAAAATGATCACCCACGCGTTTATCATTAGCATACAGTAGCTAGAAATTAAGAACTTGTAATAGTAAGAACCTCCTACGTAAATAAGCGGACATTTCATGCACGTCTGTGATTTCGATTGTAAATTAGTTTTATGTCATTCGCGCGATTATCAATATTTGTCGTAGACAAGGTGCTCCAAGTGACGTTTAGAAGACAAGAAAAACTGATATTCGACTTTAAAAACCTGTCATCTTTTCGATTACATTCGACTCTTAATTGATAAGTGCCAGGACTAAAATTGACGCTATGAATTTGTGAGAATTCGAGTATAACGCGATATGTCACGAATGGCGGAGACTTCCGAGGCCCAGGAGAATTATTGAGGCCCCAGAAGGGAATGGATTTTCAGAGCGCAATGGACACCTTTGTAGAGGCATGGATGGCTGCTAACACGAAGACGGATCAAGTACAGGTAATTTTTTGTTTTTGTTTCAGCCTGGATGAAATATTGTACACAAAATCATTTATACGATTGTGATATTTTTCTGTAAATAAAATTGGAAAAATTTGTCATAAAATCGCAGAAAAATATATACAATATTTCAAATTTTATTAAAATGTGAAAAATGTTCCGTTTATTTAAGAATAATATTAATCGAAAAAACACATGGATGTACAATTTAAAAAGGAATATATTTCTTTTTTTAGAATAAATGTAACAAATAAAGAAAAAAATAGAACTAAGTATTTCAATTTCTATAGTTTAGTTTTTTAAAATAATTAAGCTTTTTATTAACAGATTAAAGCGTAATTGAACTCTATGAGGATCACTAACTTATCGATTAGGATAATTTAAAATCTTTTTTATTCACACAGACATAACAGTTTTGCTAAAGTATCTAAAAATTTAGTTAGATACAGATCTAAAAATAATTTTGTTTGAACCATCAAAAATGAACCTTTAAAACAGGTTATTAAAATGCTAAAACCTTTTGCAGCATTATCATCAATGTTTATACGTTCTATACATAATTATTTTGATAATCTAACAAAATTTTGTAACTAAATTTTTAGATACTTCAGCAAAAATGTCCTTTCCGTGTATATGCCGAAAAATCATTTAAAAAATGCTTTTAATATATGAGAAGCCAATAAAAAAGTATAACTATATCGAAAAAACGTGACCTTAATTTGACAAGGAATATAAAATTCCGATAAAATGGTTTACGTCGTGGATTAGCGTGCTAGCATCGTTTTCGGCGTTCGGTCTGCCGAACTTATAAAAATAACGCAGCGTCTATACTCGATGTTAGCGAGTACGAGGGGCGAGAAGCAACCCCTTTCTGACATTACACAGCCAATTGGCCACCCTATCGCTTCTTGCACCCCTCTCTTTCTCTCTCTGGACGCGCTTTCAGTCCGCTTAATTCTTCGTCATCAATTTGGCACATTCTTTCGCATCTCAAAGCGGTTGGCCACTCCACGTGTAATGCGCGATTATCTCAGTACCTAAAATAAATAAACAAGGCGTCGTTTCTACATCGCGTAATCGTTTAAAAAATAATAAACCAGTAACATTATGTATTAGGAAAATGTAATAAATTCCGATAAATTCGAATGAAAATCATCTTCTCGCACGTGAATCTCCTTATCCTAAAATTTCATCTTTCGAGATGCGTATTGTTTTAATTTAAAATAAAATATATAGAGCAGGTGCAATTATAAGTTTAGGTAAATATTCACATAATCTATGCAGCATCGAAAAGAAAAAAAACACGTTATTTATCAGACATATGATCGCTTGGGAAGGAAATAATTATCCGTTTAAACGCAGCGCGAGCACTCGCTCGGATTTAGACTCGATTCTCCGCATCAAAAATCGCATACCAAATTCAGATCCGACGCGTATATCCGACGCTTCGCGATCTCACAATGAAAGCCGAGGGCAACCGTAGGGCGGGGGATAATCCTTGGCAAAGCCGCGGCTCGCGTGTGTGCTGTGCGGACGAACGCGCGTACGTTTACACGTGTATGTACGTATCGGGGGGTCACGGGTTCTGACCACGATACGGATGTGCCCCTGCCTTCTTCCTGTGCCACGACCATGTTCATGTTCTGGCATTCAACGGAATAAGACCGCATGTCTCCATTGACCGCTCGATCTCTCGATCCATGGCCGCCTTCGGCTCACCATGGCTATCGAAAAATTAACAATAAAACACGCTACGAATACGTTCGTCAAAATTCGTTTACATACATTGTTGTAATAGACAGACTAATGTAAAATTATCATGACGATATGTAACACGTTCTGGTTTACGAAATCCCATGTTCTACTTACGTTTTGACCGTTACAAAAAGTATTAGACAAATACAAACATTTTTGAAAGTTGATAAATCATAAGTTTTTTGTGAGTAACGATATTTTGGAATATATAGAATAGGATTTATTCTCTTCAGTATGGCTTTTCAAAGCCAAGAAAGAGATTTGGATCTACAAACATTCCTGCTTCACTTATCTATTCATATATACTTTTCTCACACACTCTTCTGCTTTACATTGTTTATTGCTTTACTCTCTTGTCTCTCTTTCTTTACTTATTAGTGCACTTCTATCTTATCTATGTATTTCAATATTTTTAGTATTTTTACAACTTTATACGATCGATATTTTCGATAATATACATAATAGTATACACAGTTATCTGACACGTACAGGGTCACCTTTGTATTATCACAGCCATGATACTATTGGAATGTACAATATGCGTCATTTATTTGAGAAAATTACCAATTTATCATGTACGAATTATATGACGTGAACCATTTTGTCAAAAGAGTTATGTACATTTTATTTTCATTGTAACAAAACACATATTAAATATTTTAAAAGAGAGGATATCCATGTAACTTATATGGAAGCACCTCGAGAGATGTATTATCCATGCAGATGTTTTTCAGAAAAGAAGTCAGAGACCGAGTATAATTTTATAATGCTGTCAAATACATGAAGCTCCACCTTCATATTTACGGTATTAACGTACGAAGACTCATTTTGTAGTTTGTTCTTGTGAAAACGCAAGGACAATACACTAATTTGGATTACAGGATGTGTAAAAATTCTAAATTCAGTTTTCATAATTTGCATTATAGTTATTTAAATTACATCGTCAAAGGAGCAAATTAATATGAGTAAATAACAGCAACTCTAATAGCAACAAAGCGACATGGCGAAACTCGAGCATAATGATCGCACGCGAGGGAAGAAATAAAAAGAGGGATAGGCGCGGCGTTGCAAAGTTAATTAAATTTTCTGTCGCTATCAATATATTATAGGTAGATCTATGACGCTTAATAAATGTTTAATAAACGTAACAAAGCTGCGCAAGCTGGCGATATTAAACAGCAGAGAAACGTCAGTGAAGAGAGCTCGCTCGCGATGTAAAATTTTCACGCTACCGCGACGCACCTCCTGCATTCTGGCACTTGAAAACGCGTCCTTGCAGCGCGTTGCACGCAGGACTGCTCGTGCACGCACGGGTCGCCACGTGTGTACTCGAAAGTGCGTCGTACATATCTACGTGTGCGTGCACGAGGATACGTTTGAAACACGCATGGTCACGGTATTTGACCACCCCAGCTCCCGGAATGATTGTAATCCATCTATCCGGCCACCGAAGCCGATATATCAAACGCAGGTAGAGCTCGCGGTCCTCTTTCTGTAGGCCTTTTACGTTGCCTTTTTATGCCGCAGACACGATCTTTTGTTTTCTCAGTGAATATTTTGTGAGGAAAAATTGGTTACGGCGATGCGAACGGTTTCGTGTCAGGTAACTTTATTATATAGAGCACGCGTGTTCCTCATCGTATTATTTTTTTTAATTAAAATGCGTTACAACAATTTCTCCACGAAGATTTGTGTAATGAATAATCATATCTTGTAGAAGAAAAAGAGATTTCTGAAATCGTTATATTATATTCAGTTTGAATCGTTATGAAAAAAGCATTATATTTTTATATATTATTTTGAGATATTAATATTACATAAATATTTTGCTACTAAATTTGAAATGTATTTATAAATATATTTTCTGATATTAATATTAAAGACTAATTTATCTATATGGTCAATTAAACTGTAATTTTGAAATACTTGCATTCTCGCTGCTTTCTCTAGTATAAACCCTCGAAATCAGCAATCATTGCTGGTGCAAGATGCTATCTATTGCTTTCTAATCTTTAGCTCTACCATATTTTGCGCTTAGGAACGAAGTATCTGACATTACAGTCGGCAACAATTTACGTAATACGATCGCAAACGCATCAATCCGCGGATTATCTATCACAAAGAGACAGCCAATTATCGTTCGAGGATATCGCCGACTCGATATTTCGATAAGCGTGATTAGAATGTTGCAGATTAATATGGATGCCACATTTCATTCCATTTCATGCGATGACCGCCAAAAGATAGCAAAATTATCACGCGTTTTAAAACAGATAGTGAATCGCTTTAAAATTTGTTAAGTGCGATTTACGAATTGTTATTAGTACACAATGCTGCATGTTATTGTATCGATCGGAGATTAAGAAAGACGGCAAGTGCTTTCCAATGTTCTATAAAAGCATATTCCAGAAACAGTCTATCTTCGTAATCGGAATCTTTAACAATTATAAAACGATTATATCAACATTATCTAATTTTCGTAAAGTTTTCTAAGAATTTAGACAAATGAGAATAGAGCGCAGGTATTAGAGTGCAACTAAGCTTATAGTATAATACTCTAAATTAATACATAAGTATATCGAACGTAAGATTTCCTCTTTCACAGACAACTACTAATGGATTGGATGATCCAAAGTGAGGTGCAAGAATTTAGTGGTAAAAATAATGTAGGAAATTTATAAGAGAAAGAGGAGCCAACTTGCTAATTATCAGATTTATTATTATTTCTTTAATAAAAATCTGTTTTGAATCAATAAAAAACGTGCAGATCGCGAAAAATCTCAAAGGTGAATGAATAAAATTCTCTCTTTATTTTGAAATCAAAGTTTACATATAGATTTTTTCGATCATAGATTTTAAAAGAATTTTGGATCGGTAACTGTTCGAATTGTCTTCATTATTTCCGTTTGAAAATGCAGCTAGAATGAACTCATATCCTAAACTGATCTCATATCCTCTGAGAACGCTGCGACGTATCGCTCACGGCGTGAAGCGCGATTTTTCATTACGCGTATTAATACAGCATTCGTAGAATTAATAAAGACAAGCGAGACGAGCGTTGATAATTCATGCGCATCGAACATCGTCGTAGAAATTGTGACGAGACGAGAAGAAAGGATCCTCGTGCAAAGAGGCGATATCGTTGTGAGTGTTCTTTCTCTTCTTTTTTTTTTATTTCGATGAGTAGAATTGGCCACATGAGGAACGATGCCGCTGACGTAAGACATACTCCGAAAAGGACCACGCGTTCAATTGATCAAACATTGAAGACTGTCATCGTGATTCGGTCTTACGTAAGTTCATTTGTGCGGACGATCCAAAACGCGCGGTGATTCCGCCACTGTTCCGTCGCGGTTAATTCCGTTTAGAATCTCTCGCAGGTCCACGAGAATCCTGTGCACGGTCAACGATTAAGGTTATCGCATTAACGGGAAACACTAGCAGGAAACGCAATCGCTGCGTATCTCTGTTACACCCGGTAGATAAGCTGATCCGTTGATAAACCGCCTGCCGAACTCGTCGTTCGTGGCGCAATGCGATATCGCGCTCGCGCTTCGTGTTTAATTATTTACTTTTCCATTTTTACTGTCGTCACACACACACAATTAGAGAAAAGTACGTTTGTTTAAATTCATGCTAACTCTCGCACAAATTGGACGAATCCTCGCAGCATTTGTTGTCTTTTGTGTGTTGGCAATATATTCGCGAGTAATACGGTGGATGTACTTTCATTTTATTATAATTTCTGTTACTCAATTTAAACAATTATTCTTGTTTTATTAATATTTAATGAGACAATTACTTAGCATAATGCGAAAAAATATTTCGGCAATTATGACTGGTATTATTACAAACTTTTTTTATACACTCTTCCAATTCTTTATTTCAATTTCATCTATCTACTAAGTCGCTTATATTGGTCCATCTGGTTAACTTCATCGCATTAATTACCGCATAATTAATGATACCTGATAAGAGGCAATTTTTATCGTTGAAGTGAGCGAATTTTCGGAGGTGTTTCTCGCACCGAACGTTTCTTGGACCTGACGCCTTCCCAGCGCGATTTCCGATTCCATGGGAGGCCGAGCGAATTCTCAACTACGGCGAAAGCCGGATCGATGAGCGAACCGAAATTCCTGATTTTACGACAACAACGTCGTAACCCCTCGCACGTCACAGCAGAGTTACCGCGATATCACTTGGGGCGTTAGCTGGATAAGCCGCTAACCCCATCCACCTGTTGCCCCTTCTTACACGCTCCCGCTTTCGGTCTCGCGTTCGTCTTCATTCCTCGCGTGGAAACGAGCCGGGAATCCTTTCCGTCCTCTTCCAATCCACGTGGACCCTCGGGGCCCGTCGCTCCCGCTCGTCTCTCTTCCATCAATGATGCCGGCTGGCCCTTATCTCTCTTTCTCGCTCTCTTCGGCACCTTCAGGCATCCCGCTTCTCCGCTCCCTTCTTCACCTTCTCCTTCCTCTTCTGCATCATCTTCTTCTCGCTCACTCCCGTTCCAGGCCCGGGTCTTCAGCGGTCTGACGTGTTTTTTGCGAGTGCATACCTCGAAGAGCTCCCGAAACAGTAGCTGGTACCTCGGTACAGTCCGGGCAAGCGAAAAAATCATCCGGTCGATCCTTTGCAACCGATCGTTAGATCGATGAGAGACGCAATGTACAAAGATATTAAAACCTGTAGATAGAAGAAGAAATTATTCTTTTCCTTTTGATTTGACTTCAATGATTATGTATATATATTTGTTTTATTTCCTACGAGTAAAGATATGCGAGTAAAAGATCCATTATTCAAAAAAAAATAAGAAAAATTGAAGCTTAGTTGCGACTTGATAGAATTAATTTACATAAATATAAAAAGACGATGAGTTTTGTGCAATCTGTTCGGTTGAAAACTGAGATAATCATTTCCGAGGAGCAATTAACGATGCTCGTCGTCGATTTTTCAAGATTGCCTTGTGGCGCGCGCGTGAGTACCGGCTGATTAAATTTCATAATTTTGTAATTAAATAACGAGACTAAATACTCGCGAAAATTACTGATTGCGAGCAAACATGAACGCGACAGGAAGTCGCGAAGGATCACGAAGGGTTAAACGCCGCCTCGTATCTCGGCTCGTTCTGCCGCTTGACGCTCCGTATTCCACGGAGGCGTCATCGACGATCCAGTTTCCAAACGAAAATCATCGCTCCGCGGTGCATTTCGCACATCGGCGGCGGCGGCGACGACGGCGGCAGCGGTTGCGGTGGTGTAGGATTGTCGCATTCTGGGCCTAGTTGACCCCAGTTGACACCGTGGACGGCTTAGCCGTTAGTGTTAAGTTCAGTTCACTCATACATAAATCTAAGTCCGCGCTTATGCCTTAGCCTGGTCGCCGCTCGGAATTGAGCACGTGCTCAGATTTCATCGTCGACGACGCTTAGATCATCCGGCTCGCTCGGCCCGACCGAAACGTCGTAGATTTGACCGCGTTTAGGCGACGCTCCCACCGTGAATTGCCGCCGAAGGCTTTTTTAATCGCTAGATTGCCTCCAATCGTGCATAGTTAATTCGCGCGCGAGTTATCTCTTTTTTCTTTTTAGAAGCAGATTCTAGGCAATCGTTTATCGCGCGCGAGCCCATTTTAGCAAAGATACGTCACATTTAATTTGTGTAATATATTATCATTGTAATATATTAAAAATCTATTTATAAAATTTTGAACTTTAAGGTGAAAATTAAGGTAATAAGGACAAATAAGATACACACGATGATTTATGAATATACAACGATGATTTATGATACTTTTTATATTTTAAAGATTAATAGGAGCTACGTTTCTCCGTAGAAATGTTTATATATAGGTAATCGTTCCTCGTAAAAAAGTCATGCGACCGTTAGAAGCATGATGTGCCAGGGAATTTTGTCTTCAGAGATTAAGGACAGCAAAGGATTTGTATTACCCCGCGGCGATTACCGCACTCTCGCTGGATTATACATAAACGAGCGATGAAATAAACATCACAATAATTTACATAACGTGCTCTTGTACGCAGAAAATATTTTCGCTGTGAAACTTTGCCAAGGACAATACAGAAGCCGAGGAAGAACTTGTTACCTTAGTAATAAGCGTAAAAATGTACATATCATGCTTCCCGGTATTAAACTTTCTTTCGCGTCCTCTCGATACATAAAAAGATTCTTATATTTTATAATGTAGAGCTTATCGAATTTCTCTGTATAATATTCTCATCTTCTTTTAAATAGACGAGATTATTTTTCCCTGTTTCTCCTCTTTGACAAAATAAATGTGTCGCATTTTGATAATGCATACGATAATAATCGTACATAGACAATATCATTCATTATCGCGTCGAAATTGAAAATTGTTCAAAATAAATTTAAAAAAAAAAATGAATATCTTCTCGTAATTGCAGAGCCAAGCGTTGGCATTGACGCACAAAGCCTCGCCACCATCGAGACCGAGCAGCGTGTCCTCGTTACCGAGGAGCCCTCAGTCTCATCAGTCCCAGCAGTCTCAGCCGCAGAACGCATCTCAGCACCCGCCGGTACATCCGCTGCAATCGCAGACACCTCTCAGTACACCCCAGACACCGTTCTCTGCGCACAACCAGCACCCAAAACAAGAAATCACCAGTCCCAAGCAGGAAGGCTTCGATCTCAGCAAATCCGCCTCCAGTACTGGTAAATATTTCTTTTTAGTAATAATGATAAATAATGATTTATTAAAAATATTAAGTATATATAGCAATTATCAATATTTTATTTTGACAAAGTTTGATAATTTCATAAAATTTTTTAATTGAAAGTTGATTCTGTTTTATAATATTACCCTGGTAGAAACGTATACAGTTTTCTTAGACGCTATCCAGTTACTATCTAATACCTATTACTGTATTCTCATTAGTTGTGCCAATACTGAGTAGGAAATGGACCAGAACTTGATAGTTTTATTCCGTCCATTTCATGAGCAGTTGGCTTGTTTAATCAATTTAATATCTATTATTTGTTGTGTTTCTATTCAGTAAATGGATTTTACGCAACTTTTGTATGCAGTAACTGCAAACAAAGCGTTACAACCTGATTAGGATCCTAAGTAGTTTTCCTTCTTAGTTACTAGACAGAAGTTGGTATAACTGTTTAGTAACTATACAGTTGGAAAAAATATATGTTGAATTTAACATAAATCGCATGTCCCAAACGGTCCACTCAAATTTTTGAGTTAATTTTACACAAGATGAATAAGTTAGGAGGTAACACAAATATTATGTAAGAGAACAAAAACAAAGAAAGATAACATCGACACAGTTTGTAAATAAATTTTTTTTCAGAAAATTAACATTTATGATATGTTAAATTAACACATTTCATTCATTTGTCTTAGAATTTACGTTTTAAAACACATTATTTTTATGTTACTTGTTCACTTACTCATAAATTGTCATTTTGGCACTAAGAAACATTGAATATCAATTTCACAAAAAATCATTAAATAACATAATCACATTATGTTAAATTAACACTCGAATATGTTAAAAAATTTAACACAAACGTGAGTGGACCGTTTCCAACACAAATACACAAATTTTTTTACTGTGTACTCAAAAAATGCATGACATTTCTACCAAGGTATAAATACATTTTAAATAATATTTTGATGAATTTTTTAATTTAATTTAAAAATATCACAAAATAACACAATGAAGAAATTCTATACGGTTATTAGAACGTATTTGAACTCTTGTATTTCGTATAATCAAACGTTCGTCCCGTTTCCTCACCATCTTATCCCTATGCGAGTGCATCTGTATACACCCCATTACCTTGGGTTGCATCTCGGGTGTGGTTGGCTTGTGCAGGGTTCCCGCGGTCGTAAATCGTCGATTTGCCGGGCGAATTAAGTCACCTTTTACGAAAGATCGGGTCGTGCGAAAACAGCTTTAACGTCTTTACAACGCGTAACTCGGTTGGGATAACTCATGTGACGGCGCGATGAGGTAAACACGGTAACGATGCACCGATGTCACGTCCATTAATGCATTCTGTCGAACGGAAGCGGCGTTAATCGCCGTCACCGTCTCACGTCCGGTGAAGGCTGATATAGCTCTTGTGTAATAAATAAGAGAGCAAAGAGGGAAATGATACGTTTTAAGTTTAAATCATTTCATGTTCTCGATTTTATTTTTTTTTACTCCAAAGTTATGTCATATTGTTTGTCCAACTTAGGGTAAAGTCTATTATTGTAAAGCCTATTGTGGGATAGGTTCCTAATATGAGATAGCGGGGTTTCTGCTAAACTAACAAGCATATGTGTTTGATTCTATCATGAACTTTTTACTCTTAGTGTGAAACCTGTTTAGTAGAAAATTCATTATTAGATCATGCGTGCAGTCGTTGCAAAAAAAAATTTGTGAAATTGAATGTTGTCAAATTTTATTGAGGTTAGTCTTTAAATCTTGTTTTATTATACAAAAATAAATATTGCGTAATAAAATCTGCATGCAGTGATATAGTAAGATCGTATTCATAGGAAAACACATGATATAATGATTTGTTTAACTGTAAAGATTTGGTGATCATGAAATCGCAAGGTATGAAAGTCGTAATATGAGATACTCAGAATATTCCTAGCTAATATGAGAGCATCTAAACAATTCAATATCTCAAAGCATACTATTGAACGGAATGTTAAAAATGACGATTCTATTGTTAAGATTGCTTACACACACATACTCATATGTACACACATCGAAAAATTGTATAATTATTATGTATAACATTTAAATTCTTTGTTCCTACTTGTATGTAATATAAGAAAAGCGTGTATAAAAAGCTATCTTTATTTTTTCCTTAGTTTCTGTTATGAGATACCACCTCATACAAGAAAACCCTTGTATCTCATATTAGGAACCATTTTTTTGAATGATCAAAATCGGCACTTTTGATAAAAAATTTCACGTACAACAAAGTATAGCTATTATCAACTGCTAACTTTTGGCGATAAAACTTAAATATATTTCCCATACATTTGACGTGAAACTAGAAATTCAGGTTATAAATTAAATAAATTACAAGCCTTTGAAAAAAGGTATCTCATAATAGGCGACTTTACCCTAACAATATCCATTTAGAAAAGGAAACATAGATAACATATGGATAACAATTAATACAACTCTACTTATGGTATTAAAAGTAATATATATTATATAAGTAATTTATAGATAATGCTAGTTAGAGTGCTATCATCATTTATTTATCTATTGCGAAAGGTTGTTGTTCAATAATATTACAAATAATACAAAGAGTCTGCTCGAAATGCTCCACTTTTATTCGAGGCATCCAGAAACTCAGTTGCCATGTCGCGTCATAAAGTCCGCTTCCGTTGAGAATGACGAAGACGTACGTACTCGATGGAAGTCGCGCGAGAGGGATCGTTAAAGCGCGTAAACGAGATAGACTATCGGCGGAATTTCCTTGATCCTCGATAATGCGGTGGAAACAATTTGCACGCGTCCGTTTGCAATGAGAATTAAACGCTGTATAAACGGAGTCCGTGATACTTAACATTCTAATTTTATACGACACTAAAATTCGTAGATGGCAACATCTAAACAGAGCATTAAATATATAAACATCGCAAACATATTTACGGCACGTTTATTGTTGAATGAAACGTTCGATAGCAAATTAATTGTACATATTTTCTTGAATTCAAATTATTATTGAATTATCTTATCTCCAATGTTGGCAGAAACATATATATGTATTTGTGTGTTTGTAAATCTATTTAATTATATTGTATATAACAATGTAACTTACTACTTTTTTAAAAATATTTTTTTAAATTTAGACTTTTTTTTAGAAATGGAATATTAACAGTGTACCTGGTATCTTTTTCGCATTTCGTTTTTCGCAGAAAATAGACAAAGTTGCTATAGAATAGAGAACGTCAATCGCAGTATGCATACAAAATCAAAGAAGTGATTATAATTAAATATTTGCTTAATCTATCATTTATAAAACTCCGTTAAATTTGTACGTTTCTCTATTTTCATCATTTGCTTGATTCTTTCACGCAATAAAAATTGCTACGAAAAAAGATCCAAGAAAGGGAGAGAAGAAATTTTATCGTATATCAAATTATCGTATATTAAATTGTCAAATTGTGTCCTGCGATTCTTTTCTCAGGCTAACTTTCAGGAAGGAATCAGTTTAAGTATTCTTAAGAAAGTAGGGGTAGGTATTCTGTACTTTGGCATTTCGAAGGCGTGCAACCTAGACGAGGAGAAAAGGGTGGTATGAGACGCGATGGGGGATGCGGGTGGACGGAAGCACGCACTTCCTAAATCTACGGATCTCGAGGATCCTCTTTAAATCTCCGTGCGTCACAGTTAATCCTTTCCCTCCCTGTTCCTTTTCTACGTTTCTCAGTTCTTATCTTCACTTTGCCTTAGGCAAGACTTTTAATTTTTAAAATTTCTGCAAGTTTGATCTATTTATTTCTAACGCTGAACCGTGCAATAAGCGACAGTATAAAATATTTAATATAATTTTTATTGTTGTATAATGCAATAACATTAAACTTTGAAAACTGGTTCGCATAAACAGATTATAAAATTTTTAATAATTATAATAATGTGAATTTCTTAATTTCATAAAAATTCTTTGTACAAGGAACTAGAAATAAATACATCCAAAAATAAGAGAGCTGGCATCGTTTTTTTTTATCGAGAAGTGATTTCGCGTCGGCATGCATCAAAGATGAGCTGGAAAGATGAGATCGTTTGTCCCCTTTTAGTCCGCGAGCCGTAAGCGTCAGCTCGGAATTAGGATAATCGTCCGCGTGTGTTCCGTACGGATTTACCTAGACGTCTATATGCGCGCATCCGTGTGCACGGACGGTGGGGCGAACAGCGACGAGGTGCAGCCAGAGGGGAGGATATTGTGACCCTTACGAACTAATCCGGATTAAATTCGAATCCCTGGCTATGCGGCTAGGCGACCTGCGAACATTCACCATGGCGTCTTGCGCCATACGATCGGGCTCGTTACGCCATTTAACCCTATGCGATACTCCCTCCCAAGAGACGAAGCATCTTTTGTGGCGAGCTGCCTTTGAATTCTCACTATTTACGTTCTCGTCAGTGGACAGAACGATGCAGCTCCCGGAACATAAAAGTTTTGATTTAGTAATCCCCAAACTTGCGATGCAAAACCCGATCAGAAAATATATTCTGTTGGGAAAGACTTACAACGAGTATTTGACGTACTACAAACTCAAAAACGATCGGAGGCTTTGTATAAATTCAGCGCTTAGTTTAATTCAAATGTAACTACCCTTCGTTGCGCTTGTAAAAAAACAATATAGTTTTAACTTGTTTTAATTTTCGGAAGGCATTCTATTATTTACAAATAACCAGGATATTACGAAGTATAAATAATGTTACAATGAGTGAGATAATATTTAACGAATTCATATATTTTTCACAGCATGAAGTGAGTTTACAAATTACGGAGAATATTTTAACACAAAGGCGCATTTTATTACAAAGGCTTAGAAATATATTTTGTTTGTGAATACGCGTGCAATAAAATTATATATTTTTATTTAGTAGAATATAAAAATAACAAAGAAAGGAAATATAAGAAAGCTTTATAGAATACAGCAAAGACGCATCGATTAATCAAATTTGTATTGAAACAAAATAAAATAGTAATAATTAGTGGCTTCAAACACATCTAATATATGTATAATAGAAAATCTGATATAAGCGCGCGCAAGAACTTTTACTTGTATCAAATCGTGTATTTTAGAACAATATTAATGCATAAAATGTAGCATAAAATTGTAGCATAAAAAACTGTTATCTTCTCTCATTTCTCTCGCGATTCAGGAATGATTCTTTTATAGCCGCCCTGTATACGTTCTAGCTTTCAACCTGACCACGCGTTAAGCCAAAGGCAAAATCGATATCATAACTCGCAGAGAGCAATCGTGGACCATATTGCGAATGGATATTTCTCACATGTACAGAAATGTGTGTGCGCATATACGTCTTTATTTCTACTGTTCTTACATTTGAGTTTTGTCCTACATTTAGCTTATACCAAACTCAAATCCTTGCAAGACATTACAAAGTCTGATTCTTACCGATGCAAAGACTATCGACAAAGTAAAGCAGTTCTTGTAATATCCGTAAAAATATTATTCACGCTGCATTCAAATTACAAATTACTTCTTTTTTTGGAATTACAAAGTGTATTTTATTTAATTTCCTATTTCTACTTTTGTGAGATGTATATAGAACATTCCAACGTACACATTTTTATATTTAATAGCTTTGTTTTTTCATTAATTCGGGTATAATTTTTTTTGGAGCGAATATTCTTTTAATGAATGTCCCGCTAAGACCAATTTCGAGACAAACTTTTGTTCACATTTGAATACATAAATATTGATCGAAATATAATTTTAAAAGTAAAAATTTCTATTCTGATAATTCATATTTTAACATAATAGGTTAACTATTCGTCGTGACGCGATCTGAATAATGAAGATTGTAATGTAATTGCGGACGCAATTACCGAAGCTTTAAACCTTACTTAAAAATCACTTACAATTAAATCTCTTCAATGTCTGAGTCGCGCATTATCCGTGATGTCATCGGTGTCTTAGATAATAATAGATATGTCCCACATAAACGTTGTAAACTAACGTTTATCGTTCTGATTTTTATAATCTTGATCTTACAATTTCTTTAAAACTTCTTACAAAATTTTTAAAGCTAAATATCTCAAGGTCTCTACGTAACATTTTTATTCTCTATAAATAAATATTTCCGAGTACATCACAAATATTCGTTTTAAACAATACAGCGCAAGCTATGGAAGATATTGATTGATGCAATAAAACTTCTATGAAATTTTGATAAAATTGAATCATCGAGATTGGACACATCTTCAAATTCTGACTAAATTTATATCCTGTTGACAATTTAACGAAGATCGATTTTATATTTTATCTCTACTAAAGACAAAATCGATTGATAAATTCACAAAAATCCTTGATTAATCTCGATACGGCTTTAATATCGATCGATGATGCGCTCGAAAATCGGTACTTTAAGCGGATAGACAAAAATAGGGCGCTGGCGGATGCGAATTTTCAGGTACACCCTATAGACAACGCTCCGAACTGTCGGTGGAGAACACACAGGATACGCTGAGAGTGAGGGAAGCGAGGCGAGGTGAGGCGGCGAGGTGCAGGCGAGAGAGGGTGGAAAGGGGGTGGGTTAGGATTAGCTGAGTTGTGTGCGTTGGATTTTGGATTTGGACGGCGGGCGGCGCACACACGACCAATAATCCCGGATTAATCCCAGTCTCACGTGTACGCGCGTACGCACACTGGTGCAATCGAGCGCGCGAGCGCGAACGCGAGCGCATACGTGCAGGTCGGTCAAACTCGGTGACGCAAGCGTGTGTATGTGTATGTGTTGCACCCTTGTGCCTCTGACACACATACACGAAAGAGGAAGAGAGCGAGAGAGAGAGAGAGAGAGAGAGAGAGAGAGAGAGAGGGAGGGAGGGGGGAGGGGGGAACCAAACCGGAGCCACTAAAGGATTTGGCCACGCACACACACAACGCGGCTCGCACACGTACACGCGGCGCCCAAAGATAATCCCCACGAATACAGAGTCCGGATAATCCCCGTGCAGGGCCGCGTATACGGCCCGCTTTCTGTCCCGTATGCGTGCACACGTACGCGCTCACTCATACGCGTACCGTGGATGATGGCTCGTACAAAAGGGCGGTCGAGAGGCTGCCAGGGGGGGTGGCGGCGGGAGGACTATGGCAGAGCACACAAGGTTTAGAGGCTAAGCGGCTCATCCCCCAGGAAGCTTTACATCCCGTCCTGATACGACGGGAATTCTACGAACGATTCGAAAGATATTGTGCCTGTGTGTTAGCATGTGTGTGAACGTAGATATATGCGTACGTACGTACGCGCTCGCGAGTAACGTCGAGCTGCATCGGCGAGATATTGGTCGGCGCGAAAGAGATCTGGAACAAGGTGCGCTTTGTCGCGCGAATGATGGACGAAGAACGACGGGGAAAACGTGGTGACGATGTCGGTCGACGGCATTTGGTGAAACCGGTCCGAAGCGCTGCGTCACAGACGAATCGCGAGCTAATGCGTCGAAGATACGGGAAAAATTGCCAATTTTACAGAATATCGAATTTGGACCGATTGTTTCTGAGTAAAGCCCGTTCTACAATTGCGTAAGCATGGTTGAAAGTGTTGTAGTTGTAAAAATTGTGATTAATCGCAGTCGAATATTCTCCTCATATTTATGATTAATTCGTACGACTACAGCCACTTACAACTACGCTTACGTAATTGTAGAATGGATTTAAATTTGTCACTTGCCATCGTGCGCAATATGCTATTCCTTTTTAGCTGATAAATCTATCTTGTATATTAAGTAAGGATAATGTAAAAATCGAATCCCCTTCTTGACTTGTAATGCTGAAAGCAATAAAGATTCTTCTTTTATATAATAACACAGAAATGGTTGTAATAACTTTAATAATAGAGGACAATATCGATTGGCTGTCTGTTAAACGCAATTGAGTACTATCTCTGATTTTCTTTAAAGAAATCAACTGTTAATAATATAGCACTGTGATTTGAAATGTAAACAGACTTTCTTCAATATGCACTATTTTAAATACAATAAGTTTACAGTGATTATAAATAACAGTACAAATTAAAAAGACGGAAATTGTCGCAATTATAGTCGCAGTTATAGTCTGATTTTAACATTCATAGGCGTACAATATTACAGAAACTTTCCATGTGAACTTAACGACAATGCATTTACGTTCGCGAGACAATTTATCTTGTGTACGTTTGTTTTTCATGCGCGCTACACACATACATATGCCTGTGGAAATATTTTATCTTAAAAATTCGGAACGACGCATATGGCGCATCACGCGATCTTCAACCGGTATTACTCTTCATGGGAGAAAAATTCCGAAAGGTACGAGGGGTCGTCGGTCTATGACCATAATCTTAATCCCGGATTAAGCGACGCGAGGATTTGTATAATCCCGCTATTTTGTCTCCGCGGCGCACCTTGGGATTAAAGAGTCTAAAACCTCGCGGCGTCTCCGGCGATAAATCTGCGGATTGTGACCTTGGATTATGTAATGCCGAATACGCCGTAATAAATGATTCATAAAAAAGATTTAATGTCTTCGCCGTGTGTCACATGACTTTTCAGCATTTCCCACCCGGATCCCGTGGTCCTTGTATAATAAAGATACAGTGGAATTTCGGGATTGCGGCGCTTTATCACCGCCAAGTAATATCAAGGTCCGCTGGCTTTGAGCCTTTTGCAGTACTATTAACAAAATTCTGATTATCACCACGCCGCTGTCGCTTAATCCCGGATTATACGTACAACGCTACAGCGGCAAATAAATTATATGTAACGACAAGCCGAAAATTCGCGTTGAACATAGAAATAATGGATTACGTCGAGAATTCGGAATTAACGATTCACGTATCAATGAGAAACGACATTAATTCATAATCCTTTGCTTTGAAAAAGAAACATATGAAATTTTCAAGCGAATTTTTTGAGGAAGCTCGGTTATTTGCATATATCGCATATGCGTATATGCATCTTATATTATGTACCGATACGCTGATAATACTGATAATTAGCATGAATAATTATTGGGTAAAATGTAACATCTTTTTATTAAAGAAATCTATTTTTATATAAGAAGAAAAAGAAGAAGACTGATTTGTGATAGAGGAACATTTCTAGACGTTGATTTCTCGAAATTGAATCACGGTCTAATTTTCTTGCTTAATTTGCTTGCGTTCTTCTTTATAATAGCATTACATAACCACGATATTATCTGAGAACGAAATTAGATCAAACGATCGCACGTGTACGCGCGGTAAATTTGGTCCTCTCTTCAGCTCGTCCTTCGAATAAAGGGGATTATCGTGTCTCGCGACCCCGTCAACGTTTATCTCCTTGATCGGGATAGAAACTTCCCAGGAGATTATTGCAGCGAGTTTGGTGGGCCAGGATAGCAGGAGGTATCGAGGAGGATCGCGGACACGTGCAAATCCTTTGTGCGTGCCGTCGAAGAAGCGACGTTAGCCTGTTGCTCTACGTGCGAGGACGCGAAAGAAGGAGGCACACGTGACTCCTCGAATTTCTACTCGTTCAAGGACGCGCCGTCAAGTTTCGTCGCGTGAGGATTCTGCATTAGGCACGGGATCGTAAGATCGGATCGGACCGCGTTATCCCGCGCAAGGGAATTGGGATAAGGAGCCGAGGCGGCAATCAGGCTCGCAGAAGGCGCAAAAGTACGGCTGCCGCGCTCGCAACGTGAGATATGAAGGCCTGTTACTTGCGGATTTTTGGATTCCCGGTTTCCCAGACTCCTAAAACGCGGCCACGAGCCCCCAGGCTCTCCTTTTGGCAAGATCCTGCTTTCCTGTTGCTCAAGGGTCATCCACTACCCTTTTTTACCTTCCTAAACGCCCATCCGTTCTCTTATCGATCGTTTAGTCTAGCATTGCTTTGCTAAATGTGCTGAACTAAATGTGCAAACAGTGATATTGCTTTTTATAATGATAATGCCAACATTTTGTTGTTGCGATGTCTATTTTACTTTTAGACAAATTTATGAAGATACTGGAATATAAATTTAAAACAAGTTATAACAAAAACGTTAAATTTTGTTAAAAATTATAAAACAATGTTGCATTGCAAAATATAGTTTTATCGAAGAATAAGAATAAGTTTATAATAGCATAGCAAAAACTTATAGTCGCAAAAAGTCCTTTCATAAAACACGTTTTTAATATTATTGTCCTCATAAAAATATTTATGATACGTTAAAAATTGAAATATTTATAACATATAAATATTAAGAAACAAATAATTTTTTTACATACAATAGTGCGTAAGTATTGTTTTCAAAATTTGTTTCTAAGAATTCTTGAATTTTTATTTCAAAACTGGATAAATTTGGACATACAAAAATGCTGTTAATGTTAAGGAATTCATCTCTTTGATGTCTAATTTATTTACAGTTTAATTATGTATATATATTTATGCTTACACCATAAATATTTAAATCTCCAATATTTTCTTTAACTAACCAATGGATTCAACTATACAAATTTTGCAACCATTTGTTTTAATTTAGAGCATGCTTTCGTTTTCCATAATCGATTGATTAACCCACTCAGTTGGATTCATAAATTCATAATTACATATGAAATATTATTTGTGAAATGATATCTCATAAACTTGAAATATAAAAAAAGTTGTATGTGTATTTCAATAAATGAATAGCAGTATCTTCTATTCCCCAAATGTACACAAAATATATAAATCTTATAATACATAAAATTCTTATTCAGATTAATGGGTTAAAAGACGTAAGATGCGGGTCAGAAAAAACTCGAAATAATCCTAAATCGCGATTAAAATCATCTTTCATAAGGCGAATGAAATGTCCATTACTCTAGACGTTAATTAACAACTCCCAATCGTGATACAATCCGATTCATTTCTTTTTATCATCTATAAGCATACACCTCGTTGACCCGATTACACCTACCGCTGTGCCTTTTTCATCAGCCACCGCCTTGAGCTGTCGTAATATTGCTCTCTGGATCGATGCAGTGGATAATTTATAGGCCTAATAGACGTCTCTCGTATCAGGAGCGCATATCCCGGCGCTGAGTAGCCGCGTTGTGCTGGTTCTTGGCCTCGTCGCGGAACGCCTATTCGGTCGTCGACTCGGCTCAGCTCTATTTTGCCGAAAAATATGCAAATGAGGTCCTTTGTCCGATACCTGTCGCCTTATTTTCGCTGACCGGACAGCAGAAGCGACAGGAAGGTGTCTCGCATCCTGTCCCGGACCCTCGAAATGCCCCGTGACCCAAATAAGGGCTTTTGTAGGACCCCAGTGACCAGGAGAGCAGGACGCTAGGACGTGGCATTCTTACGCATGTGCCGCGCACGCACCCTTTCGCTTCCCCTTCGCGTTCTCTCATTCTCCCTCTCACGTCGACGTGCCTCTTCGTTCTTCTCCCCGGCTTTGCATCCGCTTCGTTCGGCTTACCCCCGGTCGCTCGCTCTCTATCTCCCTCTGCCAGCCGGCCGAATTGTGACTCCCGAAGGACCGTGGAATCCAGCAGGGTGCGTATGCTACCCTGCTAGTTGTTTACGCACGAGAGTCGTGAAAAAAATCCTAGCAACCGGTGGCTGATTGGAGGAGGGGGATAATACATGGATGAACCTGCGCAGCGATTAGCGATACAGAATCGTTGTAGCTTTCGTTGGACATGTCATTGTTTAATCTTGGAAGTTTAAATTCAGTATTTAAATTCGAGATTTATAAATCTTTCACATTTGCCTCATTAAGTCTGTACACAGTTTTGTTTCTTATCTTTTTCTTCTTTAGAATTATAAATTAGATACATAGTTTCGATAAAAAGTATATAAAGAGATGTAGCCAAGAAAGATAAATCTTTCTCGGTGTCAGCTGTCTTAATTATGTCTCTATTCTTGTTTATTATTCGGGATCTCTACGTAATCATCTCGGCCTAATTGTTTTACAAGGCAAATCGAATAAGTGATGTTCGACTTCTGTGAACGAAAAAACGGAGGGCAATGCGGTTAATGCGACAATGATGTATTGCATCGTGTAAGTAAAAAATAAGTTAGTCCAATTGGGAGTTGTTGTCGTCAATGGGTTACTACTCGCATGCCTCTCAACGTAAAGATTTAAGTCACTCACATCAGAAAGTTTTTTGTGATGAAGATCGACGTATTTTTTTAGATATAAATAGATACGATTAGGTTTTGCAATAAAAAAATAAGTAAATTTTTATAACGCAGTGATGCAGTTATTAATCTGAATACATAAATATAATAATAAATATCCAATTTATAATTACAAATTGGAAAAAGTAATATGTGACGGTAGTCTTTCCTTAATTCGTTTGGTATTATTAATATTTGAATTAATAAATGTACGCAAGTGCAGTTATCAGTACGCATGAAATTCATATTGATAGCAAATTAATTGCCACGTTTCTATCTTTCAAGTAAGCCCAACGTAAGCAATCCGCTGGATTATATAATCCCGTCATTTAGGACTTAGACTTACTAATCCTCAAAGCGGCCTCACCAAACAAAACGTCAGGGTTATATAATCTCTGAGATTGGTTAATTCATTATGGATTACGACAGAGACAGTTTCAAACGCGACGTAAATATAAACTAACGTGTTTTAATATATTTAGCAATCATATTTTATATATATATATATACAACATTAAATATTATTCGTCAGCTCTACACATCCAATTAGATTTTTATGTTTTAACAACGCTTATAGTTAAGAAATTAAAAAAAAAATCAATATAAAGCTTTTTAAATTAATACATAATAAATTAATAAATATGCTCAACAAAAAAGAATATATAAATAATTATATTTATGAGTTAAAATCTGTCAATTGAAATCTAATACATATAAAGTTTATTCTATATAAAAATTCTTAATTAAATTACAGAAAAGAGCGTTCAAAAATTAAAAATTTTTTGTTGGGGGAAAAAGTCATGTTTATTTAATCTGAAACAAATCCTCTTTTTTTTCGCATCAATATCTATTTTAATTCTATTCAATTAAAAAGTATTACAAAAGCCAGAAGGCAATAAAGATGCGCAAATCAGATGCATGTGTGTCGGCTCCTCGCTCTTTATGAAAACCTCGGACAAACTTATACCTCCAGTACCAAAAATGAAATCCTGATCATTGCAACGAAGTCATCGAGAATACCGACCATTTGGTTGCTTCTGCGTTCAAATGGCATTAGACAAATAATAGCATTGTCACCGATGCTCTCCTGGTCCCTCGGTAAACAACCCTCGTTTATCAAAGAACCGGCTTGATATTAATTCTTTTTAAAAGGAAAAGTTTCTTCTATCTTAGAAGAAAGGTATAGCTACTCTTTTTCTTTGAAAGTATGACTTTATCTTCGGAAATATGCGAGTTTTCTCTCGCTCCGTTAAAAATTAAATTATACAAGAATAAAATTATGAATTTCATCTTTGCTTATGATATTCTTAAATAATTAGAGGAGCATTATAAAAATAAGTGAATTTTATACGTAAGATATAAGAAAATATTAGATGAAAATTGATATATTAGAAAATATTAGATGAAAAATTAGGAGCTAAAATTAGATTTTTTACTTTGGATTTTTCATGGATTTGTACAGAAATTACAAAAGATTAAATTTAACTTGGAAAAATACACTGAAAAAAAATATAGTTAATTTTAATAAATATT
>NW_017257076.1:680397-726028 GCF_001594055.1 Mycetomoellerius zeteki
AAATTAATGTTTCTTGTATCAAATAAATATATCTTTATATTTAATAAATATTTAATTGGCAGTATTGAACTAAATATATGTTAAAATTGACTATATTTTCTTTCAGTGTATAGTTCATGCATTTCATGTACATATATATTTTCAAAAAAGATAATATAAATAAGATTAAACAATTAATATTTTTATTAATTTTTATTTTATTATAAATTAACGTATCCTTTCTTTTATTAGTTAAAAAAGAGAGTATACTGAAGTACCCATAAATCTTTTTTGAATATGTTTTATACGAAAATTCATAAATCCTTTATATCTGGATATTTCGATCTTAAGTTCTGAATATATGAAGTTTTAACGTCGTCTATTCATACAATGTCAAGCATTGATACTGTTCGACATTTCGATGTTTCTTTTAGTTTTTCCTCTGTTTGTATCGAGATGCCCAGAAAGTCTCCTCCCTATTCATTGCGCGTGTATTATTTTAAATATCTAACTCTCTTATACGCACTTGCCAATGTTCCACCAAACGAACAGTCAACCCCGAATATTTCTTTAACACCCCCGTCGCAATACATCGTTTCCTTCCCGGTCCTTTCCCTGTGTTATACTCCCCTGGCACGGAGAGGTCACACGGTGGCCTTACCCACATTCTCATGGGATATCGTGGGGAGCCGACAGGGATGATGACCCGCCATCATCCAGCAACAGGCACGGGGATAGAAGACGACAAAATCTGGGCTTGCGTAGGCAAGCAAAGCTGCGGACGATTTTGAGTGGATATACAGTTAGAACGGTACCAGGGCGACAGGATACGGAGGATCCTTTGGCAGGATTCTCGCGAGTGTTGCACGCGCGAACCGGCTGGAAAACTTACGTCATAGTGCCCTGATGGCAAAACCTCCGGTAAATCTAGACAAATCCGTCGAACGGAAGTGAAGGAACTTGCTAATCTGGAATCCCGTACAGTCGGTCAGAAATCGTAAACGCGTTTCTTTCGCGCCAGAACAAATAAATGTGATCTGTAACGGCTTGCAATATCATACGCTGTAATAGGAGGACGAAATATATGATCCTTTTTATTATTATGCTTTTAATATTTATGCTATTTACGAAACAGTGCTATATTATGCAACCCCATAAATCTCCAGTGTTTCTAGGAAAAAAAATTAATTACGCACGCGAGATTACGTTGATCATTCTGAGAAGAATATAAAGCGTGTATAGTACATTATTATATTATATATAGTATATCATATTATACGTGTATAGTACATTATTTTATTTTATATATAGTATATTATATTCTTCTCAGAATGATCAACGTAATCTCGCGTGCGTAATTAATTTTTTTTCCTAGCTTTTGCAAAGTCTAAGAATTTTATTATTTATAAAAATTAAGAATTTTTTAAATCAATTCAAAATTTATAAAAATTAAAAGAGCTGATATATTAAATTGGAAAATCTGGTTGTGAAAAGCGATTGATTATAATTTCTATCAATGCTGTTTTACTTTATCTAAATGTGAAAGTCAAGTTTGATCTTTCAGCGATATAATCCTTTCATTAAGGAATCTCTCTGCGTCGTTACAAAATTGTGTTCGGTCGATACGTAAGCCGACGGATATTTAAAACCAGGATGATCCCTCAGGTGATCCTGCCATTAGGAACAAAGGCGCGAACAGGCGTCAATGCGTAATCATGAACTCCTGATATGAAAACGCCCTAAACTCCGTCTAAATCCAGGATCAACGAGGTCTCGCCAGTAGTTGTCTTGGCGTGCGTTTCTTCCGCTAAGACACCACCGAGATTCGTCGTGTCTACCCTATAAGATCCTGGTACAAAAAGCCCTTCGAATTCAACGGAAATCTCGGGAGCGACCGGCGATCCTACGACGCGTGGTACAAACTTTCGATTCCTTTTATGCTTCCCTGCTGACTTAAGGACTCGAGTATCCTTAGAAAGCTCGCTAGAAAATCTCGGTGTCCCTTTCTATTACTTCCGTATTCAAACGTTTATAGGGGGAGGGGGGGGGCGTGTATTCGTTTAGAAATTCAAATCGCGCGCACCACCGACGACGGTGGAGGATTCATTAATCAGAGATCCTTTTATCGTTTGCGACTGGCTTCACGGTTTCACCGGCTAACTTTGATCTTTAACTAATTTTTCATCTCCTTCCGGAGTAAAAATTAAACGATGACAAAGAGAACTACTGGTTACAGCTAATCGACCTTGGTGAAAGTAGCCACTAATTTTTATCGCAAACTTGATAAACTCAACGTCAGTAATCGCACCTCAGAAAGGCGCCATCGTTGTCGTCGTCGTTTGCAAATAAGTCAACTCTTCCTCGAATTAATCCCCGATCCTGGCTCGAAATAATCCGAGATTAAAGCTCGCGACGGGCTGCGAACGATGGCGGCGATGAAAGAGAAGCGCGCGTAAGCAAACTTGGGTCGAGCAGGAGCGACGGGAGAAAGGAACTTGTGCGCAAAAAAGGACGGAACATGATCTTAATTCCGTCGAATGGGGACCGTCACAAATCTCGATCTTCCTGCTTAGCCGTCATAGTCGGCCGAATAAAGGGACAGGCTCGTCGCAGGGAAGGGTAGAGAAAGAGGGATGGGAAATAATTTCACTTGGTCGAACTGGTTAAGATTTATAATTTATGATCTTGGCAATAATCCGCGGCGGATGGAAAAGCGCGGGAAAAGAGAATGAGGAAGGGAGATACCGGGCAAGGGATGGAAACGCGCGAGAAGGGTCGAGAAAGTATATGCGAATGAAAAAAAAAAAGAGAGAGCGGTAGGTAGGACTTATCCTTTGATCCAGGATTTATTTAACTACGGTCCCAGCCCGGGCTTATCCCGGGGGAGGTTTTAACCATCAAGGGGGCACGCTATTGATTTTTAGCTCGAGGGGGATTAAAAGCGCACTTTCGTAACACTATACTGTCGCGCACACGGACAATGCCGTACTGCGGCGCGCGATTGTCATCGATTGGCGTGTCGAATGTGTGGAGAACAGCGCGGCGCGAGTTGAATTAATTTCACGGCGAGACCGAATCGGGATCGGCAGGAAGAGATTTTCTTCGTCCTTGGCGTGAAGCGTAGTCGCGATAACGCGATACGGTACTTAATATTGTAACGTTCGAAACGCGGCTGGCGCCTGTTTGCCGGTATATTATATTTTCGTTTCTCCTCGATCCCGAATCTTCGTCATTATATTTGTCACACTTCTGATTTTACCGCGTTATCTTACTTTTAGTTTTCCTCTGCGTTATCGGATCTGTGAACGTAATTTTTGTTTACCTTGATTCTGAAAGGTGAGTTGTAAAATTTTTGTGGCGTTTACAAATAAACTGGCGCCGTGTTTAATACGGAAAGATACGCAACCTTGATTTAATCGCTAAACGGCAGATTTATTATTACTCGCTTTATTAGCATTCAGAATATTCTGCTTTTGGTGATAATGATATTAAAAAAAATTTTTTAAATAAATACATGTATACAAATGATAGATATCACGCATACAAATGATAGGAGAAATATAAAATGAATCACAATGATTTATAGACGTTATTTGAACATAGAATTTTATTATATTTCAAAGTAGGAGATTTATGCGATTTAATAAGATAAGTCGCTTGTGTATCATATCTGAAATTATAGCTGCAGGCTATGATGCGTTATATAAAATTTTAATATACTTGATGCTGTCAAAGTACTTTGAACCGCTGACTAAGAACGTCTGCAAAAAGACGAAGCGCGATCCGCGAAATCAGCGATCACGATCGACCGTGACTCGATCGCGCTGTTGGAGCTGAAGTATAACGAAGTAATCCGCATGCACGTGCCTTTTCTCGACAGATGAGTAATCCTTCGATAAGGGGAAAATCTGTTGTGCCGCTGGTCGCAAGAAATGATCCGTTACCCGTCAATCCTTGTCGATCTTCTGCCTCCGGTCTTCCTCCCCCCGTTGTGCGCGCGCGTTATCGAGGCGTTGATTCCTCGCGCGTCATAACGGACGGACGCGTTACAGGGATCAAAGTGCAACGAACGACGACGACGCCTGGAAATCCGAAAGTCGGCGATACAACGAGCCGTATACCGCGCGCCGGGGGTTGATAAAAAAGCCGCGGCTTACGCGCGAGAGGCACGCATGTACGCGCGGAGAGCCGATCGACGGGCTTTAGAGGGAATACACGTCGGTTATCTTCACGGGTCAGCGCCCACGGATGCCGGCTTAATCTTCGGCCGCGACCAAGGAAGACGAAGAAGAAGAAGACGAAGGAGGAGAGACTCCGCAGAGAGAAGAGTCGGCACTTATCTTTATCCGGCGCTCTAACGACCGTGCGAAGAGTGTCGCTCGCTATCATCGACTTTCCTACGTGTCGATTCGAGATGACAACGCGCGGTCGATTAAAGGTCCAGCTACAAAACAATTAGCAGTAGGCAGTAATGTAGTAAGACGCAAGCAGTAGCACAATTTCTACAACACGTATGTCTACAATGAAGACGACATAGCGGCAGCTACGATATAAAGTCGATCAGAAAATACACTGCTTGAGATTACATGCAAAATAGTGATCGAGTTTTCTCAGCAGTTGCAACAGTTATAAATTCACTGATTCACTGATAATATTGAAAATCGTCGCCAAACAGCCTCAAAATGACGCAAGACACTTGTCGTAAGCCGTAGGCTGTATCGAAATGGAAATGGTTCATTTCGCTTACGACTACTGTTACGGCCTAAAACTCTTCATTGTAGCTGGACCTTAACACGAATGTGTTTTAATCGATAAAGGAACGAGCAATTTCCTCAGGAATTCTTTCTCGTCTGATTCTTTCCGCCTGTCAGTACCTCTCGGCCGGTGCAAATTTCGTGACTGTTTCTCGAAAATGCTGCAAAAATAATGGATAGTAACAGCAGAGATATGTAAAAAATAAGAGATCGTACAGTGTAGCGTGTACATTTCTGCGCACGACAGTAGAAGTATCGAATTGATTTACGTTGAGATGTTAGTTAAGATGCAATAATCGTACGTCTCAGTTACCGAGAAATATACGTTACATCTGCTGCCCCGTTACCGTACTATACAGTATCACACGAGTAATCTTGTAAATCATAAGAATGCGGCAGCTGGGACAGATAATTTCTGCACAATTGAAAGAGCAAGTGGATGCAACATTTGCAATGATTTAAGTTTATCTGCTTTAAAGTTGAATTGATGGGCGTGATCATTGTAATGTGATTTAATATTCCATATAGAGACATCCCTCCGCTATGGATTAAGCCCATTAAATACTATCACCCCATTAATTTGATAACACTGTGCAGTACAATTGGAAATTATAATTAAGTCGTAATCATTTTTTCTATTTTTTTTTAGTGCTTTATTCGTAAAAACAAGAAGGATGTATCTCTCTCGTATCTATTTGCCTTCGTAGACATTGTCGATGATTCTACACGATTTTATTCTTCACGGTTTTATACGTTAACATTTTCGTAACGTTCTCTATAAATGAAAAGAATTTCGCTTTTCCGAACGCACAAGATTACTTTTCAACAGGAACGAATCGTCCTCTTCCGTCGTCAGTAAACGGCCGGCGCGTTTTCCCGGCTCGAAATTAATCACTGCAGTCTATTATACAAATATGGCGCTGTTTGTATTTTTGCGCTAACGCTTCTAATGATTAAAATGAAACGCCCGGCACCTGGAATAACGATCAGGTGCAACCGGCCGAATCGTTACCGGCTAGCCGAGCTGTTGCGTGCGTCCCTGCGAGCACGAGCTGTGTAAATCGTATTAGGGATTATTGCACGATCAAAAATATCCCCCGTAGGATAATCCCCGAAGGTGGTGGCGTTGTGTTAGTGGCATTAACTCCAACGTGTTATATCGCGATGCGTGTAGGTATACAGCGATCCCACCGACCTCACCTTTCCGCTCGCTCCACCGCCCTCGTCACCCTCTCCTGGTCCTCTCTTTCTCTTCATGCGTATCTCCCATTCTCTCTCTCTCTCTCTCTCTCTCACCCTCCTTCTCTTGTATATACCGCGCGAAAGCATGCGTGTACGTGTGCACGAAATCGTGTGCGTTCGCTCGCCAGCCTCCGCGAAAATCCACGCCTCTGCATCCTGCTTTCGATTTATCTTTCTCCTCTTTCAGACTCGGGGCAGGTGATGTCGCCGGGAGGTGCTTCTCAACCGATCGGTAATAATCATTAAAACATCGAGAATGGCTAAGCGACGTGACAAGTAATTCGAATCTATTTACAGCATTGCCGTCGAGATGAATCGCTGTGGATTGACTATAAGTTGCACCGAGAATCCAAATAGTCGCATAAATCAATTGAATTAAAATTGTGCTCAAATATTTTGGTACGATGTGAAGTTTTAGTTTACAGTTTTTCCAATAAAGCATCTGACTTTTACGTCAGATATTTTTATAAGTTAAATACGATTTACGCTTTTATGCGATTTATGCACTATACCACGATTCGGAAAGAGTAGAACAGTTAATTATATTTATACTATTATTGGAATTACTTTATTATAGATATATAGGAATAATAATTAAACGATATTTGCTAATTTTGTACGATTATTGTGAATAATGATGAATCCCAATGTTATTTTAATTATAACAAAATTGCAATTATCAAATTTAATTCTTAAAACATCTTTAAATATTTCCGATGTGATTTGCATTCTAAAGAACAAAACAGATTAAATAATCAAACGAGTTATGATCAGTCATCAAAATGATGAATTAATCTCGATAGCTCATATCAATCCTACAATTCTCACAAGCTATGTAATAAGCTAAATAAGCGAAAAGAACGTTACTCGCCGATTAACGCCAGACGCTTTTGCAGTTTTAAAGATACGATATTGTATAATACATAATCAAAATATATAAGAAGAGTAAAGAAGTTGGTAAAAGGAGGCTCCTCATAAGCCGAATTGTCGAATTGGCTCCCTTTTTAATTATCCCGACGAGGATCAGAGAGATGAAGCCGCGCGACTCGCTGGACTCCATTGTGCATTCATAATAGTCGGCAGAGAGAGCCTTAATGTTCTAAGGCTCTTATAAATATAAATACAAGACGGTATCTCACAAGCATCTTCGTGTTGTGCACCGACGGCGAGCCACACTACGTCGGCTCGCTGTGAACGCGACTCGGTTTTCCTCATCTATTTTTAATAGGATTTTAATAGGATTTAACTGGCATTGCATGTTGTATTGTATATACCAAATTTTACATAAGTAGCAATACAATGCACCCACTATCGCGAAATCGTAAAAGTCGTTTCCATTGATTCACCGTCGCTTTCATGGAATTTCATTTCGGGAAAAGGCGTTGTTCTACTGGCTAATCGGATCGTTAAATCGTTCTTGATATCGAAATTTCCGATGACGAAGTTAATTAATGCCATTGTTAATTATACTATACGATTATTCTTTTTATGGAAGATTGAAGTTTTGTTGAGGAAAGGTTGATTTCGGCTTTGTTAAAATCGAGCGTCGATATGAAACGTTGGTACATAGAATTTATACGAGGCACGTCAGTTTTTGATGCAACCTTTTATGAGACGTGTCCGCGTGTCTTTCTATTCCGTGAAGCGCGGCACGATTATTAAAATGATATTGACAATGACCGCTATTTATCGGCATTGTTTGAATGCGAGCGCATTACGCCGTAATCATCATTAATTATTATTTAAAGTTTCGCCGGCGACGATTGGTACTCTGGGAATCCATTTGTCTTCCGCTCGCAACAGCTGCGTAGCCGATTTTTGTTACTTTCTTTTTCAATTCCGCGTATCACGATATATAGAGAGAAAGAGAGAGACCGAGAGAGAGAGAGAGAGAGAGAGAGAGAGAGAGAGAGAGAGAGAGAGTAGCGAGGCGCGCATTAATCACTTGCTGAAACATCACGCGCGTTTTCGCGCTCGTTCGCGGAGCGCGTCGTTGCGCGCATACGTTAGCCGATGCAGATCAACGAAAAGCATTAGCATTCTTCCAGAGTGCGTATTATTTGAATATCTCGCGGTTTATAACAAGACGCCACTACGCTACAAATCCGCGTATATTATATTAATGATTTCATTTTTTAATCTCAACGCGTTTTCACAATTTTATTGTATTATGTAAAATGCTTTAACGGTAAAATGGCAATCGTTTTAAAAAAAATGTATTAAAAGTAATAAATATATCAATCAACTTGGCCATTTTTCCCACATGTACAATTTCCAATTTATAATATTACTCTCTAAATTTGAATCAGTGAAATTTAACTGAAAAAGAAAGGAGGTTTGAACATTATGTAATTCAAATATCGATATTTTCTGCATGTTAGTTCCAATACCACATACATTGAATTTATATAATACATTAAATCAATGTTAGCTAGGGATTCCATGTTTCATTTTTTAGTTGAATTTCACTATAAATTCGCTCATTGGCATAATTGGGACTGACGTCACAGTGATTATCCATTAATTCAGATTTAGAGAGTTAAATTTAGAGAATTAAAATTGTTTTAATACACCGAAGAAGATATTAAGACGAAATCCTAACCGAAAAGGCCAATAATGTTTTAGGGTTGCAAAAACTAGTTAGAAATTAAAATTACAGACTGTTGAACAGCGACTGATAGAAACCGAATGTAAAGCAGCCCTTTCGCGCGAGACAGCGTAAGACGCGCCTCGTCGCCTTCGACGAAGGCAGGACAATCCTATTTCTTTCTTATGCAAAATCTCCGTATGCGTAGCGTGTTAAGGGATTAAAAGTCTGCTCTATAGGGTCAGCCGGAGGCTTACAAGGCCTAACAAGATTAGCCTAAGACGCCGAGTCCGCATACCCCGGGGATTACACATTATGTATTCACCTGGATGTATTCGAACGGAGATCTAGTTCGAGTTCCCCGTCATACATGTAAGAAAGCGCAAGTCGGGATCGTGAGTGTGAGTGGCCGGGCTTAACGATCGCGTCTCAGTACGAATGAGTTCGTTGCATCGAGCTCGTCGATTTCGAGTCGTCAGGAGCGGGAATGGACGCGCAACTAGAGATTTGCGGATCTTCGGATCGTTAAACGAGATCGAAACGACCGGCGGAACATTGCTCTTTCGAGTCTCGCGTTGCTTCGCTCAATTTCATGTGAAAAACGTCATGCGATCGAGATATTCCATTTCATTGTTCTTAACTTCTATAAAAATTGTACGTTTCTGACATACGCCTAATTTTATTTTAATCAGCAAGCATACCGCGTACTTCAATGCGACTTCATCTAACTGCAGGTAGCGTTATTATTAAATCCAATTATGAAATGCGGTAGCTTTTAATATCAGCAGATTAGCTGAAGTATAATTAGATAATGGTAGAGAAACTGTGCTTCAATGTCTCTTTTGCCAAGGAATATATATCACGTACATTTTCTATTTGGGCTAATAATACGTTGATCGATAACACAGAATTTCAGATTACATTTAATGACGTTATTTATGAATATTGTGCTATTATTGTATCATACAGGCTCACTCGTATGAAAATTGCATAAAAAGAATCTATACTTCGCCGCGCTCGCGAACCCTACGCTGATCTGTCACGGTTTATCACGCGGGCCGAAACATTTTTCCGTTTCGCCGGCGTCTGACATAATCTCCTCACCGGGCGAAAATCGCACGCGACTTCTCGCAGGCGTGTCTGAATGTATTGTAATAATAGAGCGCGCATATAGAGTGATCCTATAAGAGCGCCGGAAAAGAGAGCAGCTCCGAGGGGGAGTCTTATCTTCCCTGGTCGGCTAGAACTCTATTTCGAGGCGAGATACGCGAGTCTCGACGCGGCTTTTAATGTCTTTTCTCTCTCCGTGTTTTGATTAAGAGAGTGGAGCTCGGGATATTCCCCGCGATCGCGACGAGAAGGATAGAGAGATGTGTCGGAACAGAGGGACGAGATACGACGAGAGAAGAAAAGACGAGAGGAAGAGAGCCGCTTTGAGTAATTGTCCGTTTGTAACTGTCAGATCGTCAGAAACTGACTACCTTCGGGAGAGTGACGAAGATCGAGATAAGCCACTTCTAAGTTTATCGTGAACGAATCATGATGATCTGAAAGGATCGATTTCTCCGAAAAATAAGACAGCCAAATTGCGAAATACAGTTGCTGAGATACAGATCCGGAAATAATTTTGTTGAGCTAATAATCAAAATAATTATGTAGGAGCTCAAGCTGATTGCTTGAATGTCAAAACTTTTTGCGGAATTGCTCATCATGCTTGAGTTTCTTACATAATTATTTTGCTGGTCCAACAAAATTATTTTCAGAACTGTATCTCTAACCGAATTTCTAGATACTTTAATAAAATTGTTCTTTCTGTGTATCTGTGCTAAGCTTGATTATTTATTATCGGGATTCATTTGATTTAGAGATTTGGACGATGATTTTTAATTATTGTCACGAACGGGAACAGGAATTTGGGAATACCGTGTGAATGTGGGGATACTTCGAAAGGGTTGCGGCGTGACTCTCACGTTTATATCAGGATGTCGAATTTTAGCCGCGACCTTCGTGACCAGGGTCGAAGAAGTAGGAGTAAGAATTTCCTTAGGCGGATACACCGCAGATACCGGGCGAAGATGGTAGGAGTAAGTGGTGGTTTTGGCAAGGGGATGTTCTGATGCGATTTCACGCTGGATTTGCCTAAGATCTCCGCTAAGGAGCCCTTTAACCCTCCCCTTTTACCCTTCCCCAAGCTTCACCCTTCTATCACGAATCCTCTGCTCTCGCGGCTGCCGTGCCTGCCGTTTTCTCCGCTCCTCCTACTCTCGCTTCCTCACTTCGATCTTAGTTACTCCCCGAAGAAACCGTCGAAGATTACGTACCTTAGCACAATGTCGTTAAAACGCCGTCATTGTTTAAAAGAACCATCCAGCAATCGTGTTTCAATTAACTCCTGCACTCTGAAATGCCGTTGAAGCTTGGGGAAAAAACCGCACGTGATGCGGTTTTGTTATACTTGTCATTTGTTCTAGTTGCATAAAAAGTTGATCAATTAATAAAAATTATAATTAATTGACGTTGGTAAACACGATCATTAAGAAGCTGTTTAACGTTTGTGATTCCAGCTTAATAAGATGACAGTAATATGGTGTTTATTATGTATCAGATCGTCGCGAAAAATGCAAGTCACACGAACAAGTTGCTTCAAGGAGCATGTCTTGCACCCATAATCCCTTGACGCGTCGAGTACACTCGCGAGCTTGTTTGATCTCACTTCTCGACCTGTCCCCGACCAAGTCGATCCAGCTAAATATTTCAGATCGGTCAGAGCGACTGGAATAGCCAAATCCGTTAGTATTCCTCCAGCCAATGGGAATTCGGGTTTTGCTTGAGACCCTCGTAGATTAGGCGGCGCCGGTGCCTCGTTGGGCGCATATCCGTGTTTTAAGGACGCGTGCACGCCGTGGATGTACCCGATGTCTTAGTGTCGGCCCCATTCCACGTATATGCAAACCCTCATGGCTTAAGCTAAGGCTAAGGCCGAGGCTCTCCCCCGGGATTACTACGTCATTCTGCAGGACTCCTCCGGTCGCCGGAAGGATCAGCTCTCTTCCTTCTGAGGATTTCGCGCAGGACTCCATCCTGTTCCTAAATCAGCTTGTCAGACCGAGTCATTGCGCGCTGTTTCGTTCTTATTTCGTTCGCACTCGTCATTATTGCAACATCATAGGAGCACTATACGCCGGAATCACGTTAATCTGGAACATTTAAGTTTGCATTACGCATCTATTCTTAGTCTATCTTGTATTATCCGATGTACTTAAATAACTTCTTGAATTAAATCGTCATCTGAAAGGGATAAAATCCTTTCGCTTCAAATTTAGAATTACTGCACCATGATTAATAAATTCTTTAAAAGGAATACTGAAATTTAAAAAAGAGAAGCTGTGCATTTATAATCAACATGAAGTGATAAATGGTTTTATATTAAGATTGCGTTTAGTATAATTGGGCGTAATGTGTTCTATTTAAAAAATTTATAGAATATACCATATTGTAGAATTAGATTTAGTCTCTCTCTCTCTCTCTCTCTCTCTCTCTCTCTCTCCCTCCCTCCCCAAATCATTACCGGAACAAGTATATATATTGTATAAGTACATAAATTGAAATATTATCCCTTCTTCGTTCCCGTAAGTTTGGTTAGAATGTGATATGAGTTCTTAAGTTCACTGCAATAAATATGCTAATACAAAGATAGGTCTCTCCTGATTCTGGCGTTAATATTTGGAAGATTGGACGCTTCGGTGGTGGCGTTCGTGGTCCCCTACCACCACGACTTCCGCTCGGGAAACTTTTCAGAATGACAGGCGGTTATGCGTCCTGGTAGTGATAAGAAGTTTCTAGATATTACTCTTCAGAATCCAAGGAATAATCCGTCTATCGCGCGGCGGTAATAGACGACCGGAACCTGTCCTTGGTGCCACCTAAATCATCCCCCAATGAGTTGGCGTTCACAATAACTCGTTACCGAAAATCCAAATTAAGCTCCTTAGCCGAGAAATTTACGAGACGTTCGCCCTCTTCAGGGGCCCGCTTCGCGCCACCACCCCTTTCGTCCCGCGAGGCAGTTTACCGAAGTAATTTTAATCTTCCGTACACGCGGGGCACACGGTGGTGCGTCTGCCCATACGCACAGAAAACGCACACACGGACCGATCACGCGTGTGCGTGCGAGTCGCGCGGTCGCACGTGTACGCGCATAACGCGCGTATGCGTGAAGAGCGCAGACAGAGAATGCGACGGTAAAGTATCGGAGAACTACACCCTTCTCTTATTCTCCACGTTGTATAAGAGCTTACCCTCTAAGCATCTTAGGGCAAGTTTTCACCCTTGCTTCCAGCGAGCGATGGTACGTTCGCCGAACCGGCGATCACCTCGATCGGGTTTCTCGGCGAAGGGATCGACCAAATCCATTCTCGATGAATGATGATGTACGTTTTTTTCTTAAGACTAATCTTTTAACCGTTTCTTAATCTAGACGCTGTTATCTCAGCCTTATGAACTTTCTCGATAGTTAAAAGAATGAAGTATTGAAGAGGAAATTATAAAAGGTCAGTAAAAGATCTCGACAACAGTATTATATTTCGACAATTTCGAAGGGTGTAAATAAATAATAAAATTCTATTTAAAAATTCTAACATTTTTATTGTCAATTAAATTAAGGGAGGCACCTCATGTAATGGGTCAAAAAAATCGACCGGAAAGGGGCGTGACAATGGCGGACTACGCGTTGGAACTGGCAAGACAGGCGAAGCTATTATTACCGCCGATGACGGAGCACGAGATCATACGAGCGGTGAAAGGACATTTCTCCGTAGATGTAGCGAGAGAAATCCGAGCCACAACCGTGAGTAACATGAAAGATATGGTCAAGTTACTAAATAGCGTTGAATGGGAGAGAGCGCAAGACATCAAAAATATGTCCCTTAAGTTTTAGAACGAAATTCGAAGAATTACGTAATTACAGATGATTTTATTGCGGATCGTCAGGTAGGTAAAGCGCCGAGCGCGGGGTGCGTCCCCTCTGTCGACCTTAGGCTTTGAACATAACTGGAATATTTATTTTGTGTATCCTATAGAGACATTATACTCTATAGTGTGTACATTTAAATTTACTTTATCGGCCTGGTATAGCAGATTAGCTATAAGTACTCGAAAATTGTTGGTTGTATACCTAAAACTTTAAACGCATTTTTCTCGAAACTACTTTTTTAAAATTGCCGTGCAAGATAACTCAAAAACTATTCATCCGATTGAGCCCTCCCTGTGCACACATCTAGATAAATACTTTCCTCATAAATTGAACCTTTATTTATAATTGTATTGTTTAAATAAATTTTATTACATAATTAACATGAAAATTTTTCGTAAAAATCGATATTTTTTCTTCTATATGTCGCCATTTTTATAATTTGATATTATTCTCTTTAAAAATAGGTTCAATTAATAACGTAAACCCTACAAAAAGAAATTGTTTTCGTTTTTTTGTTTCGGATGAATACAAGCAGCGTTACATTGCACGCCGTCAACGCCGACGCACAAAAATTAAATTATTATAAATATAAAATTCACATTGTTTTTCTATCAAAAAAATATTTTTTTAGTAGCTCAATATTACAATAACATGTCCTGAAAATTTCAAAAGAATTTGTCGTACAGTCTCCTATTAAAAAATTCCGAAAAATTACATTATTTTCAGCACGATACATGAAGTGCCCCCCTTAATTGTACGTATAAATTCCAGAAGTGGTCGGAATTTAATTTATTTCATTTCAATAGCTGCAGGCCTATTCTGTAACTCTTAATGCAAATTTCGTGTTATCGTTGTAATGTTGCTACGCAGCAATATTATAGCGATAACGAAATTTGCATTAAGAGTCATAGAATAAGCCTGCTGAAATAAAAAATGAAAATACCGTTGATCTTATATTCTTTGTGAACTATCTAGGTATGTCAGCTCACACAAATGCGAAGTGAGATATAGATGCTATTAAGATACTTCGTTGGTGACGATGCGTGATCTAGCCGCTATGAATCAGCTAACATTTAGATTTAGAGGGTTTCGTCGCGTGGTCGGTGATCTTATAAGCACTAGCTGGAAGGTTATCTCATTATGTCTTATCCGTTGTTTCCAACGGACAAGCTTAACATCAAAAGAGCTTAAATTGCACGCAAACTTACGAACAATAGCATGCTTTGCATGCGCGAAACATATAATGCTCGAGAAAGTTGGAGGCTATCGGTTAGTGTGTCCGATGAATATAAAAATTTGTAATTGTGAGCTTCAAATTGTATTTATTCAAAATTTTCATATTAAAAAATGTAATTATATGTATTCATTTAAAATTTTGGGTTTTCAAACAATATTTATTCACAAAAAAACTATGAATATTTAACGAGTATTCATATTCATTCAAACAAAATATAAACTGAAAAAGAGAGCTTATAATAAACAATCGTTATCCTTTAAATATAATCGGCACTTTGATGACTTTAAGTAAAAAAAATGAATTTTATTTATTTTTGTCATTGAAGTATTCAGATTTTATGAAGGAAGCTTAGAAATTTTGAAAAATATTTTAGAAAGCAATACATTTTTTATTTATAAATATTTATTTGATAGAGCGCCATACATATTCCGATATAATTCCGGTTATATCACGATAATGTTAGAAATTCTTTATAAGACATCGTGGGCGCGTCGTTCATTATGGTCTCAGGACATTAAATTCCGAGATATATTATTTATTCCCAATAAAAATGTCTTTGTTTAACTTATATATATATATATATATATATTAAACAAGAACGCCTATCATATAGATTGCGGACTAAGAGCACGGTGTAATTGTAGCCGCATTGTTTTTATAAATTTCTGTTTTCTCTTGTAGGCTTATGAATACGAAACGAAAATATTCGTAATCATATTCAAAAAATATTTATTCAAATGTGGAATGAAAAAGTAATTATTATTTTCTTGACGAATAAAAAAGAAATGTATCCGAATGTATTTTCAATCATTTTTTATTCATTTATTCGAATATTGTATTTTCCAGACACACTACTATCGGTGTCCAGTATATTTTCGATCGATTGATCATAAATACATGATGAATAAAAATCAATCGATAAAATTAATCAATTAAACGTAATGTTACATGGGACAGACGCGATAATAAAATTTCAGCGAACATTAATCCGAGAACTTGGATGACTGGAATGGACCGAACAACTCGTTAGCGAGAGAAAAATAATAAAAACGATTTGGAAGAGGAGGGGAAAAAAAGAGAACGGGTGCCGCAGATAAAGACTTCGAAAGAGCCGGTCGCTTATCTGTAAAGACCGACATCCGCCGGATCAGCCCCAGATACCGAAACCACCCACACTTTCCTTCTGGTGCACACGCTTAGGCTAAGTTCCGAGGACGGAAGCAGCCGACTTCCAGGGATTGCGAATTCCGCCGCATTCCGCACAGCTGGGCTTAGATATCCCGGTGGCACAATTCATTTCTTTGGACGTGCAAACTGCAAATTGAGTTTTTCGACCGTGGATACTGATCGGCCGAAATGAACAGACGCAGGTCAGCCCAGAAGAATAGTATTATTCGAACGATTTAAACGTGGCTTCGTAACCTGATTCGATTTCGAGAGATTAAGTCGAGTCTTCTTGGATTACCGAGTCATCAAGACGCAGAAGAAACCTTAAGACTAACGGTCCCTGGATGCACTGAGTTTGCGCTCATTCAGTCGTGGTATTTCAGATGAAGATGTCAGACAAGCGATAATTTTCTTATAACCTCTCTCTTTAAGAACTTATATCTTTTATCTTGATAAGCACGAGTGCAACTCTATTTATTAAAGTAGCTGATATATGTATATAGAAATGTAACTGTAACTTAGAAATATTTACAAATTTTTATGATGTCTTTAATTACATAACTTTAGTAAATTATACTTATAGATTTTTTTAATTTACTCATTTCACAACTCACGAGAGTATGTTATAATTGAAAATTTGAACGGATTATGACTTTTCTTTCTCCTAATTTAAACACTTAAATTTAATTTAAGTGTTAAATATCTAAATAAAAAATTTTAATTCTGTTCCCCCATTTTAAGTCTCCGAGAAATTAAATTCATTTTGTTCTCCCTCTCCTTCGTCGCTCTGCTTAATCGTATCCGAACACACCGATATAGCAGCGGAAACGTCACTGTCGATGAATCTAAATGGCGTGTACTTTTCCCGTCAGTGATTTAGAAAGATCCTCGGTAATCTCGGAACGCACTGGTAATCATCTCGCGCGCAGAAAACGAGGGTCGTGAAGAGACGCGGAAAGAAATATTCGGCGATGATTCTTTGGCCGCACCCCCTTCAAATCGCGTTTTCCGTGCCGAACGCGGCCATTATCGCGGCGGTGCGGAGTGTGCGATAGCAGGGTGCTGAAAAATATGTTCCAACTTTTTATCTTGTATCTGCACCACCGCCTCGGTGCAGAACTAAGCGTTCTGTTAATTTGCAAAGTTGTGACTCCCATAATCACTCTACGAGTCCGATGCGTTTGGCCACGAAAGCGGATTTCGAAAAGAAAAAAACAAAATGTTAGGAAGCTTTATTCTTTAATTTTGTAAACTATTTTTTTTTTCAGTATAATATTTCTTAAATATATTTTTTAATATATGTGCTGAAGAATGTTAATAATCGTTACATATCTATAATTTCTCTTACTGTTTAATTTAATTATTTTAATTTGTTGTATGCTTAACTCTAATGGATTCTATTATTTTACAATTAGATATTTCCAAATATTGATATTTTGTAATTTTGAATACATTCCATCATAAAAGAGAATAGCATAGGTATATCAAGTTAGTGATAAATAGACGTTACTGCGGCAAGACTTAACAATACGAGAAATCGCTAACGCGAAACGCAAGACGAAGCCGTCATGATGAAAAAGAGCCATCGAGAGAAACTGGTTTCACTTCTTCAAGGGTTGCCCTTCGGATGAATCTTATCTTTCGACGAGAGCTGTCAAAGACGAAACGGCATGACGCTTCCGTCGTGCGGGAAGATAACCGGAAGCCCGATAGGTTCTGCACCAGAAATGAGAAATGTCTTTGCGGTTGCAGAGATTAAAGATTTCACGGATGAGTAGTTGCCACCTCTTCCATTTCTTTTTTCGCATTCCTTATGATAAATTTTTAACGTGTTTTATTGCAAGTACAAAAATTAATAAAACAATTAAGAAATGCACTTTGAATTTTATTTGATTATTATTAATATATTATATAGAAATTATAACACATTTATATAATCAGTCTCTCGATTTTATTCCTAATTAAAAATGGAAGCTTAATTAATCCTCCCAGTTAGTACATACTTCAATTTATGAAAGAACGGTCTTAAACTGTATAATAAATCTTGAACGGACAGTTTTGTAATACAACGAGTGTATCGCAGAGTTGTGTCAAGACAACGCGTCGGTAATAAACAGAGCGAATAATACGATGTCTCTGCGATTAAATCCTGCGGCGTAAAAGCCCACCTTAAACCAGCTGATCCCGGTACAAAGACGACGCAAGGACGGGGGGCGCCTTAATGAAAACTATACGTCCCTAGATTAAGGTGGACGTTGGTCAGCCTTCGGACCCGCCAGATACGACCTGTCTTATGCAACGTAGGGAATGGGTTCTATGATGTCCGGCGTATTAGATGGAAGTTTCGGCCATTAATACCTAATATCATGCCGCCGGCAGTAAATCCTTTGTTGGTCATCTTTGACGGGGACTTAACGCCTTGCATCAAGAGACATTCGACCTATCTATCAATTCGGGTATACAATCCATATTGCACTTTGATTAGCTTATCACGTTCGTAAGAAGTGTAATTTCAATATCAGTTTACTCTTACAAATAAATCTGTAGGAAAAATTTAATCTATTATTCTATTATAGAAATATTACACTATTATAGTCTCTTCTATGAATTTCAAGTTGAACTTTTTCCAAACGAAAATGAAATTATTGCTTTTTACCGCAATAAAACTTGAAACTTTAGCACTTTGAATACTTTATCATAATTTATTTAGTCAATGTGATTACTCATAGCTTTTAATTGTAATCTCGATTCTTTTTGGATTAAAAAACCCACTTGGTCTTGCAACCAATGTGAGAAATACTGAAATACACTTACTACATTTCAATTTGGAGCTTGAGAAAATAATCACGCTTATCATGTATAATTTATTAAATTTGCTCACTACTAATGGCTTGAAATGAAATCAAAACGTTTAGATTCTCTAGAATAAATTAAAAAAAAACATAATGAACAATTAATTTGCACTCCAATTACTGCGCTTGACTTTCATTGCCGTTTATTTTTTCTTATTTCTAATTTTAAACTAAATTTCTGTTAAAGTTTTAAAATACACTCTGTTAAAGCATTTGTAGTAGTTAAATTCGTATTTCTTCAGCCATTGTGTCATTTTTTCAATACCTTTATTACAGATGCACATTTTATGTTGACACACTTGACGTTAACTGGTCTATTGATATCGTAACAAAAATATACTTCTGCATTCCGAACAATGCGGGATATATACGAGTATATTGGTAAACAGCAAGTTCAATAATCTCATCGAGAATTTGGTGATTCCCTTTAACAGATAAATACAGGCACCGTACAACCAGTGGAATTGTGCGGGCGGAACTTTCCCCTCTTCCTTCCCTCCACTACAGTCTTTCTTTTACCATCCCTTTCCCTTCCTTCTCGCACTCCATTTCCTCGGTTTCGCAGAAGTCTGGGATTATGACCTGGAGTGGGATAGACTCCCGGACTTAAGTCAGGGTTACACAAGGATCGCAGCTATTGTGCCATCGCACAGGTCCCATTGTCTCGGGATAGACGAGTGGATCTGCATATGCTTAGCGCCGGAGTTAAACTTCTCTCTCTTCCTTTTGCGCTTCACGTAATCTCTCTTTCTCTCTCAGTCTTCTCTCGGCGATCTTCAATGCGCGCTCCGCGAATCATCCTACCCCTCGAATTTGGATGCCGAAACGCCGAAGACTATACCTATTGTCAGCCGGATGTACAGAAACTAATGCTTCAACTGAAGCTACGAGATGATTTGAGGCACTCGTGGACTCACGAAACCTTCGTGGAAATATCTCTCTCGCTCTCTTTGGCTTTCGAATTAAATTAATCAGATTTGCTACAAGTTTTCGAGAAATCGTCAATAATTTATACGTGGTTAAAGATCAAGCAGTTAGAAAAAAAAGAATAGAAATTCGTGAAAGAAACTTGTAATCGAAATTGATAAAAAAATAAAGCACGTGTTAGAAATTAAAGATTTTCTTAATTAAAGACCGATGTAATTATATGAAAAATTATGTATCTTGTACTTACAAGTTGTTAATTGAAATTTCAAAGACGACTATGGAATTTTTTATGAATTTTTAATGAAAGCTTTTATCCGTTACATACAATTAAGTCACAAGTCGTAAAATGACGCAATTGTTAGCTAATTTGTTACCCATAGTAAATTCGTTACTCTATTGTTACTCATAATGAGAACGGATTGTCGAGTACGTTACTTCATGCAAACGCTTTTGTCTGTCGCAGCGAAAAATCTACCGGTGCATTGTGTGGTGGAGACGATTCACAATATTGTGGAAAGCCATGTGAGCAACAGCCGTGAAAAATGGCGAAGTCCCCAAGTGGAGACGGACTCTTACGTTATTATTCCGATAGCTATGCCCTTTCAGGTAAGAATAATTTTCTTTTATTATATTTTATTATCTATTGATATAACATAAATAGTTGTAGTTAAAAAATTAAAAAACTTAGAGTATAATTTGCTATGTTAAAAAATTAAATTTTCGTGGTGGCGATGAGAAATTTATTATTTAAATAAAATAACAAATGTCAAAATAAATTTTTAAAAGAAAAAAGATTAAAGCCTTCTCTGAGAACGTGATGCACTATATTTGTACAAATCAAAAAGTTTTAAGAAAGAAGAGAATTTCTTTGACTAAAATTGTTATAAGTATCTGGATATATATCAAAGAAATTCTCTTCTTTCTTAAAACTTTTTGATTTGTACAAATATAGTGCATCAATCAAGATATCTTGATAGCAGCTTTGTTCTTTTGCTGATAGGATTTGGTGGGCGAAGCACTTGTTCGTCTGGGATACTCCAGCGATCTGATACCAAGTGCTAGAGGGAGCATCGTTATACGTAACTGGAAGCCTTTGCCGATGGAGAAAGTTGCCGATGGACCACTACTGACAGTAGGAGATATTTTGGCCGAATTGACGTCGGTGGCGACCCTGAAGATTCAGGTGTACAGGTCCAGGCCGCCACCTCCCAGTCCGGCAGCTGAAGTTAGAAATAAATTGCTGAGGTTGCTTTTGTTGCACAGCCACACGCTTCTCGTTTCCGCCGGGTGCCCTTTGGATGAGGTAAGGTATCTCGAGCTTTTAGGTGTCGAAATTTACATTTTTTAACTAATATTTGGAAAAAGAAATGCTCGTGGTATTGTACAATATTTAATTTAATAAGCATTTTCTTTTTATATAACGTATGTGTGTGTGTGTGTGTGTGTTTTTACGCCTGTGCGCGTGTGTGTAAAATGTTTATAATGGATATAGTAGCGAGACATACCTATATTTAAACAAAACCTATAAGTTTATTCTGAATATTGGTAAACACACGGAAAGAATTTTGTTGAAAGATCTAAAATTTTGCTGGATACAGATCTGAAGTAATTTAGTTGGACCATTAAAATAATTTTGTTGGAATTTTAAACTGGTTGTTAGAATATCAAAATTTTTGCCACTGCTTATCATTATTTTAATTTTCAACATAATTATTTTGATAGTCCAAAATTATTTTTAAATTCTTTTTTTTTTGTTTTGTATCCAGCAAAATTTTAGATCCTTCAATAAAATCGTTCTTTTCTATTCTTCGCATCTGATGTATTACGCCTTCTTTATTTTTGTATATGTCGGTGCTATAGGAAAAATAAAAGTACGAAAAAAAAAATCATAAAAAGAAGAAAAATATATATATCTGTAAGGTACGTTTTTATTTAAAGAACGAGGTTAAATAATGGCGCGGTGTACCAAGAGAATTTAAGGACCATTCAAGGCGAGATCGGAGCAAGGAATATAGTAGTAAGGCAACCGCTTAAAAATGTATAAAATGTAAATCTAGCCAAAGAGTGTTTGTCGTCGGGGCACTTAATCTCATTAAGAAGTCCTCCGGCTCGGTACTCTTGTACCTCTCGTAAGAACGGCAAGTAGTAATCTTCGGTAAATTCTTGCTCGCGGCTCGCTGATCCTCACCTTGAATAAATGCTTTCTTGGTTTCGAATCACTAGTCGAAAAGTCACCGCGCTTTTGGTCGGCTTTGGCTTTCATTCCCGCGCGAATCGAAATGTTCGAATAATAAAGTTTTCTCGAATCCCGATATTCATCTTACTCTGGAATATTCATTTTACTCTGGAATATTTTACTTTGTAATGTTCATTATTTTATCACATAAATTTTTAGTTGATTTTTATTTGCCTCTTTCTTAAAGTAGCAAAAACAGATTTTTCTGAAGTTACATCTTAATCAAGATCTTAATGAAGCAGACAACGGCAATTAACTTGTAAGAATTTTATCACAATGTCAATATTTCACTGATTGACAATTTTGCATAAATGATTCTACAAATTGTATTAACGCTGCGCGAACTAGTGGCGTTCACTCAATCTTTATCAATCTCCAGCGACAAAACTGATTAAAGTAATCCCGACTATTCCAGCTAACTGTGAAATTTCTTTTCGCAATGACTTCTCGAGAAGTTTATCCCGGTCGTGCGATTCTCTCCCTGAAGACTTCGTTCCCTGAAGATTGAAATAGACGCGCGATTTTTCGGGCACACTCGTAAACGTGCCCTTCCGACAGCGGAAGATCTCGTAGCGTGTGATAGGATTACCCTTTACTCAACCAAATTCGCAGCCTTCATCAAAAGCCCCTCGATATCGGTATCGGGGGAAAGAGGAGAAGTACCCTGCCTCCTCCGAGCCAGCATTATCTAAGTGCACTCTCTTTGAAGATCCCGCTACCCGCCCATCCCCGAACTTTAATGCCGCTCACGATGGTCTATGATTACCAATTTTCCCTGGCAAACGTTTCCTGCTTGAGTTTCGTAGCCCGACGGCTAATGGCGAACCGCTGTGATGGAGAACCGACGTCTCTCGCATAGATTTGGCTTAATCTGACGATGATGCACGAAGACGTGCTGCCGAGCATCTCCCTTCTTCGCTTCCCTTTACGTATGATATTCCTCGACAATGGTATCTTTTTCAGAAAATTCTAAATTATTCTATCTCTCGCGCTTGTGTTTTATCACTATGAAGAAATTTCTTCATAGTGAAGGTTCAGAAATTTTTCATTAGTCACGAATTTTTTGCAAATATAAGGGATGTTTCTTTTCTCTACAGAGAGAATTGAATGAAATATTATCTGGAAAACGTTTTTACGTTATTAGGTAATTCTTTCAATATCAAATTTTAAGTAAAATTAGAGATAAAAGTTCAAATTTTAAATGTCATTTTTAAAGCTATAAAAAAATTTTGTTATTTTCTGCATTTCGTAAATTTAATTTGCTTTTATCTTGATGTAACAATATTTATCATGAGATTGATACCAGTTATTTCTGGTATCCGTGATCTCAGATGAAGTGCACAATTTGTGGCATTCGGATATATCAAAATTGCTTTCGTTACAGAGTGATTAGAATTTTAAACATGCCAAGTCATACAAACGAAGAGCATTAAGCACATGATTTTTGAAAAGTACTCGGCGCTCGTATTTCTTTCAGGATAATGGAAAGTTTTGGAAAGGTAATAAATACTTTTCAAGGGGCTCGGGCGTGAAATTCGCATTAATTGGGATCGGCAAACATAAATTATCAGTGTCAACGCGATTTCAGACAATAAAAAGCAACAAAATCTGTTTTGAATCCTATTTAGTTTGAAATGTAGAACAGTGATGTTAACAGACGTCGGCCTGATATATCAGGATTAGGGCTTAACTGTATTTATAGCGTGGCAGCGGCATTTGTGATTTATTTACTATATATTTTTGCAAAATTCTTTTACGTACATCCCAAAATCTGGTTTACATTTTTATAAATACGTGTACATATATATTTATGTAAAAAGAAAGATTACGTTGGCTTTGATAAAGATTTGTTGATTGTAGCATTTACTTCTTTAACAAAATAAAATTCGTGATAAAGTTATATAAGAATTGCGATAAATATAGTAGTGTACCTTTATAAAAGTTTAATAAAAACATTAGCTATGGACAATTTTTATATATAATAGTAAGAGATAGGATAACTGGTTACTTGATCAATTTCTTTCAAAACCTCAAAATTATGGACGTCCAAAACGTTGATAATTGTCATGTTTTCGAAGATAATGTGCGAAAGTCATAACGATAATTCTTGATATACGCGTCACGAATTTCGCCAACTTATTGCAATCTCGTGGATTGTTTGATCTCTGGGTCCCCGCGATTGATTTACTACTGTTCTATGGATCAGCCGATTGCTGTGCGTAATTACTCTTAAATAATAAATACGTGTAAATCAGGCTTTCGAATCGCAGTACAATGTTGTCAGATAAGCCGGCCGCCCCGCTTTCGACGGCGTACCACTGTTTGCCGAACGATTTCTGAAATCTTGAGAACGCCTGTCAAGACTCGCGCCTCACCTGCCTACCTGGAGTGATTAAGTGCGGTGTCGTAAAACTGAGGCGGATGAGAATTCGAGGAGGTGACTAGCGAGAAGCCGCTGGCGGCCGGATAATTGTCGTCTTGGTAGTATCTGACGCTACCAAGGTGCCAGGGATACGCGACGGATTACCGCGTTATTAAAGTGGCGCCTGATCTTCCAGCTCGGAGATATATTTGTTCTTATAAATCATCGGCCAGATAAGATGCGCGTACCGCTTTCTGAGCGAAATTTTCCGTAATCTGTCATCTTAATGCCATGACGACGTCACTTTGTAACGCCTGCCCGCGTCAACAACCAGCCAAAGAGAAATCGATTGAAAGAATTTGAATTCACGTAATAAATTCGTCTTGGTAATTTGGTTTCGATTTCGGTATCTCTTACTCATCTTATCCCTTACTTATCTCAAAATCAATGTAATATGATACGAAGTATTGCATTGCGCTTACGACTACGTGACTAATAGTCTTTTTAATAAAAAAAATTTTAATATTATCTGTAATACAGAAAGTAAGAAAACAAAAATGTTTTAACAGTCATTACATTAATTATAATTATTAATTAATTTTTTATAAGATTAACTTTTTACAAGATTTGTTATTCACATTAGCGATCGTGATAGAGAGTTGTGTGGATGATCTCTGTGCTAAAGATCCGGGTTTAAATCCACCCAAAACATATGTGTATATATACATATATAAGATTTTATTTGATCGACCTCTCAAAAGGCAATAGCAAACTAAGAATACTTTGTCATGACACCTCTTCTAAGAAAATCACTCGGAACAGCCATTAAAAACTGGAAGTCCCATATATCAGTGGATATATGCAGAAGAGATCACTACGTCTGTGACAAGATACGACTTGAGAGAGAGATTATTTGCAATTAAAAGCCATTAAATAGCAGCTAATACAATAGTAAGGTCTTTGAAAAAAGATCACGGTTTTTTCTTGCAGATGACCCTGCTATCCCTCTGCCGAGGCGGCAATGACCTGTCGGAAGAGACAAAGAGAAATTTCGAAACGTGGCTGCAGCAACAACAGATAGGTCTCGGTATGAACCCGATACCACCAACTTCCAATCACCATCATCACACGCAAAGTCCGCAGCCCGATAGCGGTGGCACGATCGCTCCCGGCGGTGGTCCAATCGGACCGCCACATCCGGCACTTCTTCAGTATTCGCACAAGACCAGGATGAGGACCAGTTTCGACTCGGAGCTCGAGTTGCCGCGTCTCCAGCGTTGGTTTGCTGAGAATCAACATCCGTCACGCGAACAAATACAGCACTATGTCGCAGAATTGAACTCCCTAGAGTCGCGCCGCGGTAGGAAACCGTTGGACGCGAATAATGTCGTGTACTGGTTCAAGAACGCCAGGGCAGCGCAGAAGAGAGCCAGCATGAATGGCTGCAGTCCACCTGGGCTTAGCCCGAGGGGTGCCAGTATCGTCAGCGAGGACTGCACGGACGAAGAGGAGGACACTAGGCATCAGGTACATACTGTCCTGTGAAAGAATTGAAAATTGTAATATTAAATTAATATTAGGAGGCACCGAAGATTAAATATCATATTCAATAATTTTCCTTTAAATCTCTTCAAATGAAACATCAAATGGCAAATAGTAAAAAATAAAAAATACGATTTTCGGAAAATTCTACATAAGATCTTAATGTTTGTGATATTTGATAGACCCTGAAACCCAAAAGGTTCTTCGCTGCTTTCAGTCGACATCGGGGTCACCCTGTCCACCGAGTAGTCCACCCGTCGGTCCACTATCCTTGACTACGAGACCCGAGGATCAGCAGCAGCCTCCGACATCCACTCCATCCTCGGTAAAGCAAGAGGACGCGAGAGTTTCCTCTGGTTCCGAGGATGACGAGACCAGGCATACGGGTCCAATTCCACCAGGATTTTCTTTGGTACCCAGCCCCATGTTCGGTCACGGTATAATGTACATGTCGCATTATCTACCGCCGCGCGGACCAACCGGTTGTCCCACCAGCATGTTGGCCGACGAGAGAAGGAAGAGGAACCGGACGTTCATCGATCCCGTGACGGAAGTGCCGAGATTAGAGTATTGGTTCAAGCGGAGCACTCATCCAAGCCACGCGGTACGTATAAATCGATCGTATATATATATATATATATATGTCGTTATCGCACTAATTTGTCCTTCATTCGATGGCGATATTAGCATGTTATGAGAAATTTCTATGGATTATAATAGCATATTCGTAGATATGATTAATAACACTCTGAACAAAATATATCAGTCATAAATCAAATTTTATTTATTCCAAATGTTTTATACATCAAAACATTTATGCACGGAAACACATTCTGTTTTATGTGTGTTAGTAGTAAACTTCATGAATTAGTAAGGAATGTATAATTAGTTGACATTTAAACTTCCTTGATTAGAATTTTTTTAAATAACTCCATTAAAAGCTTGGTCTGTTTCGAGACCATATTGCTTGTTTAATGTCAAAGGCGAGAAATGACATGCAATAAATTAATTACTGTGTGCAGCTTTATTCTTTGTTTTCCTTTAAAAATATAATAAGTTCGTAAATATGAAATCTGCAAAATGCGACAAAAAGAAATTGAATCTGTTCGATATGTCACATAGAAGAATAAAATAATTTTTGAATTCCAAAAATAATTATACATCTTTCAGTTTTCAGAATTACGAAATTATTATGTTTTTAAAGAAAAAAACTAAAAAAAATAAAGTTGCACGTAGCAATTAATTTATTGTATGTTATTTCTAGTCTTTAATGTCATACAATTAATACGGCGCCTCCAAGTAGCTGAAGCTTAAAAGTTACTGTGGGAAATTTTTAACTTGCACTTTTCACGGGAAATTTGTTGAAAAAAACGATTTTACGATCGGTCCATAGCTCATTCTGTCGTACACGGAGGAACTGAACAAGATGCCCTATCGCCAGAAGTTTCCACGTCTGGAGCCGAAGAACGTACAATTCTGGTTCAAGAACCGCAGGGCCAAGAATAAGCGGCTGAAGATGGCTCTGTTCGAGGGCGAGTCGCCGCAACAGCATCCATATCACGCCGACTAGTTAATTTCCTTAAATAACATTGACTAGAGAAGTGCAAGAGAGGCCTTGGCCTTCGCAGCACGGAAGTAAAAGGAATCGTTAACCGACTTGTTACTCCTTACTATCGTTGACACGCGGTTTTAAACGTTTACCGGCCGCACATTCATTGTAATTATCACGTAACAATTAATATAATTATTATGGACTTTCATGAGTGTAAATACGAGGTGATGTCAAATAAAAAGTATACGTCACGACAAAATAATATTATTAAGTATCTGCCCTCTGCGCCAAGTACAAATTAATTGGCACGTATTAATATAAAAATGATGATAGTATTTCCAGACAATTACTATTTATGATTAATTTATGTATTGATTATAACTTCAATATACAGGTAATATCGGAAAAATAAAATAAATATGGATCATCTCCGAACCTATGAATATTATATCAATTTATTATAATTTTTTTCTAATTTTCAAATTTATTATTGAGTTCATTTATCGAATTAATGAAATATTTTATTTTATTACTTTAAAATATTTCATTTTATTACTATTTTATAGTCTTTACTTTAAAGTCGGAAACATACAACAAACTTCTTTTTCAAAGAATTGCTATGAATTTTGCAGCTCGTCGTCTCACGAGAAGAAGAATGAACCGAGAGGTAAGAGTTTTATAAGAGCGATTCATCCGTTCGTCTCGGACGAGTACAATAAATCGTCAAATGGTGTTTCGTGAGTTTCATAGAGCTTGTAACACATATATGTCTAAACGGACGGTGTGTTCACACGCGTGTGCAATAGAAGTGCGCACAACGATACTGTCTCCAAGTATACGAATGCACAAAGCAGCCGCCCCGACCGAAATCTCGCAGCTAAGATAAGACAGCCGAGCTGTCATCGAGTCAACCCTAACTCAAACGTCACAATAGTCAATGAGTCTTTCTCTAAAAGCGGCGTACTATCTGTCTACGGCGCTACTCGCGTTTCGCGTCGTTCGCGAGAGTTTCAGGGACAGTAAGACTGCGGATGCGGCAGGGAATGACAAAGAGACCGGATGAAACGGAAGCACAATATATTGACGTGTAGTAAAAAAATATCCGCTGGATACAAAGATAGTCAATCTCTTTCGTTGTGCGTATTTTCATTGACGGTACATATCTTTTTTACATTACGGAAGGAAAACTTATTTCGTATCATTAAATTTCCGCTTTCGTTGATAGCGCGTTTCAATGAGCAGATAATCATTATTAGGATACTTGTATTATAAGTATTCTGCTAATAGACTCGTATAGGGTAAATGATTATTGAGCAGGATTAGATTCTTATAGTAAAGCGCGGATTTTCGAGACGTACTTTGATGTAGCAAAATGGAAGACTTTTGCGTTTAAGTACGTAGCAATGCGCAAAGACGATGCCGAGGGGATATCGTTGTCATCTACGACACGCGCACAGGACCTGTTGTCCTGGTGGGCCCGCCGGGGGGTCCCGGATTTAATGAGGATAGGCGGATTTGTCCAATTAAAACGTCTTACAAGGATCCATCCGGGTCGACGTTCATTCGCAAAACATCGAATCTAGACTTTGCCGCAGCAGCCTCTTCTTATCCTCACGCTATATAGGTATCTACCTACCGTTATCCCTCTCGTTATCGTTATCGGGCTCCAACTTCCGAACTGAGCCGCGACTCGGAAAGCAACGGCAAAGCAGACAAGGATTTATGGAGCTTGTTTCGAGTGCCATCGGTACCCACGAATGTCGTGCAGATTCTACCACGTCATCGAGCAAAACACAACTCATGAATCTCACGATCGAAAGTGAGTGGATCGACGTTATATCGTTAGTATAGGTCTATTAAAAGTGACGAGCACTTAGCGTTTACTTGATTTTAGTATATTTTTCACCAATAAAATTAATTGATACATAACCATTTTGTTAAACTTTATTTATACTCATTAAAAATTGCAGACTTTCCTCTTTTCAACAATTTTTGTTTTTTCAATAACTGAATACCTTTGAAAATGACAGCTGATTAGTCTCAACACCTTCTCGTGGGACACCTTGTATGTTTAATACTGTTTTGTATAAAATATTATTTCTACTGTTATATTTGTAAAATATTTATATGCAGTTTTTTTTCAATTGTTTTAAACTTACAAATATTTTATTTTATTAAATATCAAATTTGACGTGCAAAACAACCAGTTTCCTGGAATTTCGTTTATTCATATGAACATTGAGAATCTTCAATCGGAAAAAAGCGAGAAAAGAGCAGACTGGTCGATCGGATAAGAAAATTGCTGCTGGGCCGAAGAGTATGAAGAGCTAAGAGGAAGCAGTGAAATGGCAACTCTGAAGAAGAGAAGAGGAAGCGACGTCTTATGAAAATCTGAAAGTCAGCAGCCCGGAGGATCATCCCTTTATCTGATTTTAATTTGTCACGTCGCGCGCAGACAATTTAGATCACACCATTCGTACTAAATCGTTATGAAAAATGGCCAGTTTTAAAATTAGCTTTTACCTTCATCGACGTATATTAAAATTTTTGCTATGAAACATATCTGATAATGTTGATTTGCTGTCGCGCGTTCCATTAAAATATTTTTAACAAATTTTTTTAATATTTTAATGTATATATCTAAACAAAATTTTTTCCGAAAAATGAAAAACAACAATTATTGTTAATAAGAACAATATGTAATAGTAATTAATTTGAAGTGTGATATTTTTTTCCTGTTGAATTACTTGCGTTTTAATAAATTACTAAAATTGAACTACATTATAGAACGCAGAATTCTAGTAATTTACTAAAACGTAAGCAATCCAGCAAGAAAACATGTATCAGGTTGTGTGCCACAGGCTTAAAGATCACATGGAAAAACTTAAGACCTAAGATTTAAGCAGTAAAGAAATCAACATGTTGGATTCTCTAACGCTTACGTTATGGTCTTACGGTCTTTACTATGATTGGTCAATTCGCTTACTGCTTTAAGTCTTATGTTTTAAGTTTTTCTATGTGCCATTAGTTTCGCTAAAATAATTGAAATTATAAAAGAATATTTTAAAATTGCACGAAAATGTTTTTCATCGTATTTTTGAAAGATGCAATGTAATACAAAAATATGCAATAAGTAATCATTATAATTTAATAAGCGATAAAACGGAATAAATCCTGACGCGGTAGCAAACGAGCTGCAGATGGGTGACAGCCGACAAATTGCGAACGATCGAAGGGAATTTAGAATCGTTTATGACCATCGCGAATGTGGCGCGATATAACGCCAGCTAAACATTGCCCTTTGCATTCCCATACGATCGTGTACACGAAAAGTATCCACGAGACGTGGGTACACGTCGCTCCAAAGGAGCATTGTGTGTGCTTTGGCATTCAGAGGACGTTCTTATCTGCCTATCCGGAGAGCTGTCAGCAAAGTTCCTGAATAATAACAGAGAGCTTGTGGAAGAGAGAGAGAGAGAGAGAGAGAAAGTTATAGGTAGAAAGAGAAAGAGAGAGAGAGGAAGGAGGAAAAGGGAAAGATAGAAACAGTGAGAGAGACAGCGAGAGGGAGAGCCGCGCGGTTCTGCTATCAGCCGCAGCTAGGATATGCCTAACTATTCTATTTCCATGCGGCTGCCGGACGTTTCGCCGTAGATAATGTTGGCCAGGATGGTTAGATTGTTGGATGCGATTGATAAGAACCGAAAATGCCCTCCGCCGCTGAATCGGATCGTAACAAACGCACATAGAGAGTGCCGGCTGTATAAGAACGTCACCGCGTCGTTCCTATTAATTATTCATTCACAGTCGCGGATGTAAGTGGTATCTCTTAAGCGTAACTTTTCCTACACACACACAAAAATATACAGTTGCTAAAACATATGTCGTAAATGTCAGTGAGGTATGTGGTAACTCATTGCTTATACATTCCTCGGATAGATATATAATACATAATTTGCGTTTGTGAAGATGAATCACTACAGGATAAAGATATACAAACTTATTACATTAACAGCTTGTAAATACAAATTAATGATATATGAATAAGATCTATAAAGATGTAGCTGTAAAATTACTCAAAAACCTTTTGAGATGTTAAGACCATAAACAACTAGAATCTCTGAACAAATTCTATGTTTATTAAGAAATGAAATGACATTAAATATGTGACAAGAGAAAAGATTTCCTTTCTGAGTTAAGCGAAAGAAACAACGGTAAAATAGTTAGAAGGGAGACCAAAAAGCGGTTTGGATGAAGTCGAGAGATAGAGAGAGGGGTTTGAGAATTCGAGAGCTCGCAAATTAGCCGCAGGATTGGCCTCATAATCCTTGAGGGATGCTACGGTCGGCGACGCGGCTTCCATCTTCTTGTTCTGCTCTCATTTCTCCCTCTTTCTTTCTCAGTGTTCTTTCTCTTACTATTTCTTTCTCTTTTCGTCGAGGGTAGCTGATGAGGTCACATAAACGAACTCTGCCTCCCCTTCTTATTCTTTAATCCTACCCCCTCCCTGCACTCGCGCGGCTATACTAAAAATTACGAGTAGAGGAGAAGAGAACGACCGCCTGAAGACCAACGATTGAAAGTAATGAGCCGTAGAAGGAAAATCACCAAGGGGTAGGCCGTATTCTCCGCAGCGAGTAATCCGATAGTCGGATAATTAATCCCGTTAATTTATCGGCCCTGACTCCCGACAATGCGTTCGTGCGTGTGAAGAAAGAATAATGCACAAACGCAAACATTTTTTTCTCATTTACGAGAAATAAAGTATAGCCATAACGTCTAACCGAAGATATTTATTGATTGTGATCCTAATGAGGATGTCCAAAAGATTACGTCGATGTAATTAGTTAAAGTAGAACGTCCAAATAAACAAATTTAGAAACATTTTTAGATATATTTACTTTTTTATATTTACGCTTTAAAATGTTTGAAGAACGTACTGCATCAAAAATTAACTTTTTCGCGACAGAAGGAACGGAAAAAGTTGGCATAGAATTTTTATATCTTAAAAACCGAAAGCATAATAATAGAGTCACTATCGATCTTAATTCCATGAAAGCTTAAAAGGGTAGAAATCACAGTAGTGATACTACTGTGATTTCGGACTCAGCGACGACGCTTTAATTGATCTACTGCCGAATGTTACACGATCGGACGGGGATATTAAGCCTCGGAGAGTGGACGCTTAGCGATCATTGGTCAAGATCTATCGCGAGAGTAAAGCCCAAGGAGAGGAGATCATACCACTTAGCCCGCCCAACGCGGGAGCTTCTTTCGCGACCGTAAATAAAAGAAATCCTTGTAATGGCCTTTGGCGAAGATCCTTCTACCATCCATCTCTCTCGCTCGTTCCGTCGGTGAGCGATCCTCACCCCAGTTATTAAGCCCCGGAGGCAACCACCCTGGCATATCAGAAGCTCGTAGGCCCGAACGGTTGGTCCAGCCAGCAGCCGCAGTTAATTCCTTAACCCTTATAGACTTCGAGAAAATTTAGGGACCCCCGGTGATGTGGAAATAGGAGTAGGGATGCGCCCGCGTACATAAACCGTAGGGGGGTAGGGGATGGAGAGCAAGCGATAGCTTGGAGAGAAACCGTGAGCCGAACCAGGAATACCAGGTGCTCCTGGGATCTTGGCGGCATCTTACGCCCGGACGATACATAATTTATGTCGCGCTCCGGTGGGCTTAAGACAGCATTAAGATCGACCGAGCACCAACATCTCCGCCACATCCGTCCCCTCCCCCTCCGTCTCCGTGCAGGATCTACCGGTGCCCTGCATCCGCATGACCGTTATTTGCACGTGGTAAGAAAGCGCTTACGCGGAGGCCCCGGCGATTAGCTCGCTTCACAGGCGGATAGATCACCGGATGGGTTGGGGTTTGTTGGCGAACGTGAATGCGTTGTGGGATAGGAGGATATAACAAGGGGGAAGAGCGCTGTAAACCAATAAAAAAAGAATCGTAAGATTTGGGATATAATATAAAAAGATTTCTTTTGAAACTTGAAGTATAATCTGTTGCGTTATGATTTAATTTTATTTTATTTTTACTTTTTTAAATATTACATTGTATATTCTACACTTTTCTTGAACATTCTTTTTGTTTTGTAAATAGCATATATATAAAGTGTTTTTAAAATATACATTTAAATTTTTTAAAGCGTTATTCATAATTTAGAAATAAATGATACATTTTATATTTTTCACAAGAAACATTGATGTGTAAATTACAAATATATCTAATTTAAAGTAAAACGAAGTGAAGTAAAACGTAATCTCTTATGTGACGAAATATTTAAATTTAATTTTCATGCACGTCTGCTTGAAATAAAATATCGTCAAACTTCTATTTGAACGAGACACATCCGTATCCAGGATGGATCGCAAGGGGATGAAGATCAATGTCACGAGTGTACCGAGGCTTTCGATAAATTCGAGGACACTGATTAGTTCTTCTTTTACTAGGATCAAGAGAAAATGCCATGCGGCTTAAGTTCCATTCCTAAAGGAGATCAGGATTCGAACGGAGGGGTTGTTGATACGATACCGATGGCTTTTAGCCTTTTCATGGTTGGCCAAACAGAATCCTTCAATCCGCTGTACACGCGCGCACGTCTTTTTGATCCAGCGCTCGTATCCTCCGCAAGGAAGCCGCGACTTGAAGCTAACTGTGGAAGGATCAGGATATTGCGCACATATTTCCTCGCCGGCTGACTCCGGGCGATCTTTCTTACCCCCCGTGTTTATTTATTGCCAGGTTTAACGTTACACGTGTAATATCTGAATATATTTTCGTGAAGCCTATGAAGACGACCCTTTTAAAGCTCAAGTTGACGACCGACTACGTTTTTATCAGTAAGAATTTCGCTTAAATATAGTGGCCAAAATCTTTGTAATGTTTATAATCCCCTTAATTAGCTTTATTCAAATTAATACAAAAACATCCCTTTAGTTTTTTACTATTTTTTAATCGCATGATAAAATCTAGATTAAAGACATATTTTGGATATTTTTCTTTTTCAACGGTATTAATTAAGATTTAATGTTACAGATATGTTTGATGAAATATCTTTTTAAAATTGAGACCTTTTTGCATTTTTTCTCACGATATTTTTTTTCTAAAATTTATAGATATTAGAGTCAATTTTTTATACTTAAAAATTTAAATGCTTTTCTTAAATTCCAATAAAAAGTATTTCTTGGCAATAGATTATCGTGTAATCGCGGTAAGGACAGCGATATCAACGCAGTTTAGGGTTCTTTCACGGTCCAGACGGCCGGATAATCAGCAGTCGGGCATCTCCGGGAGTCCCACGGGACCACGGAAGAGAGCAAAAAGCCGAAGAAAAGAGGAAAGAAAAAATAATTGAAAATTTTCGGACGGTCAGACCGGGGGTGAGACGGCGGTTACACCGGCGGCCGAGGACGTCTTGGCTGGGCGACTCGCGATAAAGCAAAGAGCCCGTGCTAAATACTTACATAAATCTGTATTGCCTTGCGCAGCAAGGAGAGGAGCTTATACTACACCCACGTAGACACACACGTTGATCGAACGCGCACGCAAACGCGCTTCACGATGTAACCCGCGTCGAGCTTCGTTTCCTTGAGAAGGAAATGCCGATGCTTTCTGTCCGATTACGATTTGATCGGAAATAGTTTACTCTTCTAAATATCACGCCCTTTAATAAATTGGTTCAAATGTAACAACTTATTAAAAGAACAATATAAAATAAAAATGAAAGATTCAAAACAAATGAGTGAAGAGGACCGTATTTGGTCAAGGATCTTGGTGCTTAGTAATATTTTGTGTGAATTTTTACAATTTCCAATTCAAGCAAACTGTATGTCAATTATCGGTTGGTCTTAAAACAATCTTAGACCAAATTTGGAGTACGTAATATAACAAATTAAATTATTAAAAGATGTAAATTGTACTAATGAGGGCTCACTTCAGCGTGCTCATTAATACTCACAAGCGACTATTATCTGAACGTATATAATTTGTGTGTGTAATTAGTCATATTTAAACCCTTATATTTCAGAAATTATTGCTTAAAATAAAAATTAATAAATAACTTTTTTATTTAATTCTTTGAAAACTTTCTTGTTATAGTATTTTGAGTATCGAATTTTTGGATAATTATATATAATTAACGAGCTCGTAACAGAATAATGCATGCTAACAATCATTTGACTGATTTTCCGTTACTTTTATTATCTTTTTTCCGGCGTTGTGCAAAATTATGAGAGAAAATGAAACATGTGTTGTCTGAGGACGTTTTGCTTTTCGCGTCAGTCGATCGAATTGAATCGATAATAGTTAATGCTATGCATTTAATGCCGAATACACAACGGCACTGGAAATGCGATTCATGTGTAATATACAGCAAGCCATAAATTTCGAAACACAGAGCCGTCGACGGCGTCTGCCACGGCACGGAGGGTGGGCGGTATAGGTAGTGAGGGTGTCTCACGGGGGAGACTCAATTGATAAACGGATAAAAGCGAAGCCACAGTGGTTTCGTATCACGCGGAGACGACGTTGCTTTTCATCCGTGCGTTTGACCCAATTAAAGCTCGCGCGGCGGTAGTTAAAACCGATATCGAGAACTCGTTTATGAAAACCGTCACTAAATCACTCATGACCTAGCATAATTCAGTCTTATAATGAGAGGGATTCGCGGAAGTGCTTGAAAGCATTATGAAACGAAATTAACCAACGTATACTGGTGAAGTACATATCAATATACATAATTATACACGTATGGCACAGTTTCTCTGCTGTTTTAAAGGTTTTAATATTTTTTTTATCAGTCAATTTGGTAAATTAATTAATTATATTTGCATTCCCTACTGACTTTAGTGTTATACTTATAGTTACTGAATTCAGTGCTATACTACAACTGATGTAATCATCAATGAATATTTACTGTTTTTCAGTAATAATAATCAGTAACTGAGTCACTTTTAGAGCATATAAACTTTTAGAGACTTAAAAAAATATATGCATATCCGGTAGCATTTTTTTCTCTATTTTTCCTCAAAATCATAATCCTTTTCAATTAAATTATTTCAAATAAAATTTACAACTTCAGCCGTCAAATTACATTCGTCTATAAGGAGGGTAAAATCGCGAGTCTAGAGACGTAGGGTGATCCTGAAGACGAGAAAAACGAAGGAAGCGTAGTGCGGAGGACCAAGGAGCGTAAGAAAGGAAGTGCGCAAGGAGAAGGGACGGAGGTCGGTTCGCAGGTCTTCGCAGAATCCGCGGGTGCCGGAGCAATAAATCTGGCGGGTATATCTGAGCTCATGAATGTTATTAAGATACAACCCCCCGCGAGCTGAACGCGCGCGCGGGGGCGTGTACGTTACCGACGTAGGGAGATATAGGCAGTACCGAAGAAGCCGAGGAGCTGCTTGCGGTGAGAACCTGCTGGAGCCAGCCGCAGCTAGGAGAGAACGTCGCCGAAGGGACGAAGAGGATGGCCGAAGTGAGAAGAAGAAGAGAAAAGAGAGAGGCGACCCGGAGAAACGGTTATGAAGAAATACCGCCACCGGTAATCCCATCATAGATCACCGCCTCTGGTGGCCGCCACTGTGCCTTCAGCTCGTTTCTTCTTCTTTTTCCTCCTTCGACTCGTTCTCCCTCGTACTCCTCCTCTTCGGTTGCGATTTCCTCCTTCTTACTTGCCGTCCACCGTGTCTTAATGCCGCGGACTTAACGTTTAACGAACATTCGCGGTCGACGTCATGTGAAAAATCAACGCGTCAAAGATCGCGTGGGTTAATGTCATCGTGAAACTAGATCGCGTCGAAAATGATAAATCGAGAGAGAATATTAAAAGAGGATAATCGATCTTAAACACGCGTGTTACTTCGGTAAGTCTAATCGTCTTTGAAAAGAAGTCGAAGGTGAATGCTGATATAATAGAGTAAAAGAATCTTTGATGAAATAAAAGAAAATAAGAAAATGAAGAATTAAAGATGAAGATGCAGACATTATTTTTGTATCTTATAACTTTTTATTTTAAATTTCTATTGATTATTACAGTAGCAATATTTTTTATTATAAGCAAATGATTAATTTTCAAATACGATTAAATTTTGTTATATTCTATTCTGCTACTAAATAGTTATGGCACGGAGCGTTGTTGGTAGAATTTATTATTTCGAAACCTCTGATTACTTGACACTAATTCTTTAAGATTAATTCCAATATGTCAATAAATTAACAAATCAAATAAGTGACAATAATTTGTTGAACTAGGTTTTCTTTCCTTTTAAAAGGAAGAAAGCTTTGAAAATATCCAGGTTTGGTATGTCTAATTGCAACGGTGTCGCGAGGTCAGTTTGAAAGGAGATAATCGCGCTGAAGTACAAACTTCGCATATATCTTTCACTTCACTAAGTCCAGAGTTTCTCTCTTACTGATTTCCTTAATAATTTATCATCGTAAGTTAGTCGCGTAAACGAGTACGGCTGGATCTGCGTTTTGCAGTCAGCGCAGTTTAACGTTTCCAGCGTAGGGGCAAAAGATTAGGATCTTATCATCTCAAGACTGTTGCACGAACGACCCGTAGTCTAAGGATTATTTTAGATTTTATTTTATATAACTATCGCGTCGTCTCGGCAAGTCGCGCAAAGTTAAAAAATTGCCAGTCGTTTACCAAAGAAATATTTAACGTTGTCTTGAAACTGTTGGACTCATAAGCGCGCTCACTCTCTCGCCAATTAATTAATTGAGCTTTGCAGTACGAAATGGACCGCGGTCCTCGAACATCAAAGCAAAGCTTTCGGTCTTCCACCCATCCCCAGCTGTCTGTCAAAGTGTCCTGCTTGCCAATTAATAAAGGACCTATATATTTGTCCATCAGTTCCTGCGACGTCTTATCCCGTAATAGTAAGTAAATATAGAGATCCCGCGATACGTCGCACATGAATGAATCAATTTGTGCTACTGTGGTAATAATAATGTCTACGTAACTTATACAAATATTTATATAAGAACAAAAATGTGTGTGTGTGTGTAGCAAAAGATCCAGAAATCCGTTCCATTTTTAAAAATATTTAAATAATAATTAATCTCTTTATTTTCATATATAGAATATAGTTTTGTTATGTATCTCTTAATTATAATATTAAACAGTTAATAAACTGTCGCCGTAAAATTAATTTTTTTCGTTTGCTAAGAAGTAGATGAACGATACATACTACAAGGAAAATTAATATCAAGTCTTTGTTTTTACTAATTCTTCATTTAAGGTAACTATACTGTTAATTTGAACATTTTCAGATAATAAATATATTATCTCTTTATAAATCGATATGATTTTTCGCGATTTCTTATGAAAGCGTCGCGAGAGAACCAATATCCGGGTTTCTTTTAGAGAATTGACTATACGAAGTCGGAGCATCGTCGTCCTGGCGAAGATAACGCGCGGGGGTTGTATACAACGTATACGTAGTAAGCCTGAAGGGTGGTTTATGTATCGCAGGGCAAGATATCCGATGATTTAGCTGCGGTCTCGAGGCTCCGCCAAGAGAGTCTTCTTATCTCGCGGGTGCCCGCAGTAACCGCGGTGTAATCTTTTATTAATTCGGCGACTTACGAAATTTATCGCGGCTTTTGTTTACCGCGGCGCCGCGCCATCTTAAATCTCTCTCTTCGTTGCCCATCGGCCCTTCTTCTTTGCATTATCTAACCGTTCCTCTCGTTGCTGCACCTAGCACAGAGATTGTGTTCTTTGAAGATGTCTTATAAGAAAATCTGAGACGCGTGGAACATTTAGCAATTTGTCAAGATACACGAGAAAATACAGATATGAATAAAATGTGTCTGAATTTAAAATCTAAAAATAGACATATTTTCTGAATTTAAATGTGTAGTTTTTTAAAGATTTTAACGATATAAAACAAATTATATAAATTGTATATATAAATGTTTTAGAAACCTATATATTTCTTTGAACAAAATCATGCAAAATCTTACTTCGTTCTATCTCACAAATTTTTCTATTTTCTTTCACATCATCATCTTTCCTCATTCAATAATTTCGTCTAAATTTTAACGAGGTAGTTATCAGACATATATAACGCTTCAGTAGCAACGCCGTAAAAATTATTCCAGTCCGTAACGATCGGCGCTATTACAACGTCCGGAAATACACGCACACACGTCCACGATCCGTGGGACTCCGCCGAAGTACACAATTCCGGCTATACGCGCGATTCCTTATAACGGTGTCGGAATGGCGCTATATTATTATTAGAGTCCCTTAAGTCTAAGAGCCTTAAATCTGCGATAAGTTATGGGCACCCCTTTGCCCTCTCCACCACGCGGGGAACCTGCCAGCCACCACCTCCACCCGCTACGTTCCACACCTTATACCATTTCCCTGTAATATCTTAGTCTACGACGGCGCCTCTTCGGCCTTTATCTCGCATACATTACACACCCCCGAGAGCGGACCAGGAGCGGCTAGGAACGACCGAGGGTGGGAAAAGCTGCAGCTCCGAAGGGGGCGGAAGGATAATTGAAAATAACTGCCGCCTGCGAGAAGCCGGAGTCTAATCCCTTCTATTCTAACTAAGATAAACCTACGGGATCATCTCGCGATTTTCCGCTGTTGCGATGTATATGAATGCAAACTCTGGGCAAATCTGGTAAAGTGCATGTTGAAACGCAGCCGTGTATTCGTGGCTTTTTGTTTTTACATCTGTTTTCTATTATCTACTCAATTGCGTAATGATTATCGTTATTACTAGAATTATTATTATTACATTGGTATATTATATAATTTAGTAACAATCTTTGAATTTTAAGCTGAAAAGTATCTTATTTATTTTTAAAGTAAATAAAACTATTGAGGTTATTACATTATTTTGCGACAAATGCAACGAATTCCTTAATTTACATTGATACGATATGACGATGTGTAAGCTTACCTCAAGTGAAGACGGTAGGAGAAAGTTAGAAGAAAGTTCAAGGGATTTGCAAATCCCAACCGTGTAATTACCATAAGATGAATGAGCGTTTTAATTTGCATCTATAACTTAAACCCGCCTGCCGTCGATAAATAAAGGGAGCAGAAATTCTTGTCCGTCCTTAAAGATTTATCGCAATCTGACAATTAACAATATTTCAATTAACTTCATTGATTGATATCTTCATTAAAATTGAAAGGCTGTTACATATAATAGGGAGTAAAAATGTGAAATTTCTCACCTTATCTCGTCATAAAATTGCTTAACATTCTATACAATATATTTGCATTATCTGAACACTTTGTAAGCAATTTTGCTTAACACAAAAGCGGACTTTACTTTGAGTAAGATTGACTGAAATCTCGTTAAATTCTTTACTCGGTGACGGGCCAAGCTTCGTTTTATCTGAGGAAGAACTTGAAGTCCTGCTCGGAACGGGGTTTATAGGTAGAGATGGATCAAAGTTTTTAAGTCTTCCTGAACTGGTGAGACTTGGCGTAATTCAAGCTTCGCTGCGCCGTACTTCTCGAACATCCTGTTACAACATCAAGAAATCAACCATAATATAATTAGAAATAACAAATGTCTTTTGCGGCGCATCAAAATCTCTAGATAATATCTATACCAAATGTGAGAATATTGAATCCTTTCAATAAATTGTTTTCAATCCTGTTTTAAAAAAATTGATCAATCAAGAAACTATTCAACAAACTTCTTTCTTTACTTTTAAAGTAAAGCAGGATACTTAAAACATAAAAATAAAAAAATTATGAAAAATTTAATTCAGTAAATGTATCAAATAAATTACAATTAGTGACAGCTTTTTTTAACAATTTTAGATTATTAGATATTAATAAATAATAGTAAAGAAGTTGAGTAAAAACAGTGAAGTAAATCGTTCTAAGTGACTAAACGACGGAAATTATCCGTGAACTTATCGCGATAGCCGAGCAAAACGCTAAGAGGCATTTATCTCAAGCGCCATCGTTTCTCGTAATACAGCTCGCGGTCTTGTTGACGGGGGCTTATCGCGTTTCTTTTCCGTCTCGGCCATAAAGGAGACACCTTCTGTCAAACCTTACGAGTGTGAGAATCGCCGGGCGCGTAACACGCGCCGCAACGGCGAGAAAATGTCCATTAAGGCGCAGAAGTAAAGATTACATTTGTAATATTTTGCCGGTCTCGTCGGCGTGGCACGGGGGTTGAGATGGAGGGGACACAGGCCGCTTATCACAGCAATAAAAGGCATCGCGCAAGATTGGCATGTTGCCCGTCGTACGGCATCGCCATCTCTTTGCTCTCTTTAGGCGCGCAACGCGGATGTTGGCCTGTACGTTTTCAGATAGCGAACGATCCGCGCTCGTGAACGTGAAATATACTCATCCGCGAGCAACCTTCGACGCTGCTGTGCCGACAATGAGACACTCATCAGGGGTAAGCGAAAGATGGACGTCGCAGAAAGCATAGTAATGCACATCCGATACGTATTTTCTGTCTTAACGAAATAATTATTAATTTTGTTACTGGAGAATTTTAGAATTATTTTAAAATAACTTTAAAATCTTATTTTAAAAAATCTTTAAAATAACTTTAAAATCTTTACTTTAAAGTATTATTTTGATAATTAATTTTTCTCTATGGACAAGCACAGCAGTAGAAATGTTCATTTATTATTTTTGCAGCATGATGTATCAAAGAATTTTAATTTACTGACACATTCTAAATATTTTCAAGTATAGGTGAATATAATGTGCCTTTTAAAAATAATACTAATTATTCCAAATTCAATAACTCATAGAAATAGAAGAAACGAAATAAAATAATGTTACAAAAATGATTTCTAATATTTAACGATGGAAAAATTTTGATTAATTGTTCTACATTATAGAAATATTTGTTCTTTTACACATAAGAATGATACAAAATTATAATCTTCATGTATGACGTATATAAAAAAAACTCTATTAAACGAAAGAGCATTAAAAACATTGCGTAATTAGAGATTGGATGTAGTTAATCCTGTTGCAATACTTCGCATACTATCCCTTCTTAATCGAGCACGAATTTCCTCCCTTATCCACGATACGCTTTCTTCCCTCGCGATCCTTAGTCGTTGACGGGAACAACCCCGTGTACTAGATGAGTGACTCACAATCCGAGTACTTATCGACAAACTTAACAGTGAATTGGAATGCGAATTCATCTGAGGGCGAGAAACCGCTCCTCTGTGAGAGGCAACGTGAATGAGGGAAGACATCAATGCGTCGAAGGGAGGGTAAGAGAATAGAAGAAGAGTAAAAAAGAATTTATTATATTTTATGGAAATGTTTTCTATGTGTTTAAAAGCAATTTACACACTGAGAAAAATGATCTGATTGGATTAAATAGTAATTCTGGTGAAAAATGGACAAATTAAAATTTTTTGGTTCTATTAGAATTCTAATTGAATAACTAGAATTCTGATTAATATAATTATTCTGGTAAAAATAAGAATTCTAGTAGATTTTTTGTATGAGAACCACAATTTCGATTATCTCAACTAGAATTCTAATAAATTTAACCAGAAAATTCTAATTCGTCTATTTTCAATCAGATAATTTTTTTATTGTAATAAATGAATATGCTTATTAAGTAAACACAAAAATAAATAATGATACCTACATATCTAAGAATTTTAATTGATTGACAAATTCTGGATATTTTTAAGTACATAATAACTAAATATTATATTATACGGCTTAAAAATACGAACTGCTTCAGATTTAATAACATTAAATAACATTAATTGAGAGAAATATAAGATAAAAAATAATACGAAAATGATTTCTAATATTCAATGATGACAGAAAGAGAGAGAGAGAGAGAGAGAGAGAGAGAGAGAGAGAGAGAGAGAGAGAGAGAATGTTGTGTGTGATTAATTAATCTCTTTATATTACAGAGATATATATATTTATTCTTTCATACATAAGAGTGATGCAAAATTATGGATATTAAGAACAATATAAAGGCAAGAAACAATAAATGATAAAGGAAGAAAGAAGAGATAGAGGGCAACAGGACGATGGCACCGGGAGGTGATTAGACAATACGACAGAAACACTGAGGATGCTGAGGTCTAGCGAGTCCTTCTCTTCCGGGGTTTGGGAGCGCCGACAGATGTGCGAGCGAGCGCACTGTACACATACACACACACACACACACACATGCGCGCACGCACACAACACACGTAGTTACACCGTTGTGCGCGGGGCCGTGCATCTCATCCTCAGGGGGTGTCGTGCCTGAATGTCCCTGATCTTGTTAAGGACGCAGTGAACCACAAATAGCCGACATCCATTCAAATATCAGCGAGAAATCCAGCTACTTAAGCTACTTCCACACCGCGCAGCCGTCAACCAACAACCCGCTTAAACGACAACTTGATAAATGTCTGCCGTGGGATCGCGTTGATTTTCAACGTAAAACGCGTCGGTCGTGTCGATGTAGTCGAATTTATTATAAGAGCGAACATATAACGCGCGGTATTTCGTCGCTAATTATTCGAAATCACCAGCTTTATATATATAGAACCTTTTGAACAAGTTAGCATTTAATCATGCTTATCAAGTCTAAATACGTGGCGTCATAAAGGTCTGACTATTTATAGGCGCCAATCTGAGTTCCAACGTATTACTCTTTGTGGCATATGTAAAAGCAAAGAATTGTCAATGGTTATTCTTGATTAATCCTTCTCGACGTTCAGACAGGCAAATATTATAAATTTACAGCATGTATTTTTCTTATGAACAACAACTAGTAATTAGTATGTCAGTAATATTGTACAAAATAAAAATATTAAGTCGATCCACTTTTAGACATTGGATAGGACATCAAAAATTCTTAGTCATAATATTTCTTCAATGGCTGAATGATTTTCGAGCTCTAATTTGTCTCGACACGATATTAGAAGTGAGAGAGTTTAATGTGATCCCGTGCGGCTCTTTATTTCTCTGTAAAACATATGTATATGTTCTCCAATGCGGAAAAACCGCGGGATTTGATTTAGGGACACGCCAAAGCAATTACGAATGCACGTTTCATGAGATGTCTTCTCGCGCGCGACCCCTTACGAAGCATAAAAGGTGGCGGAGAGGGCTCGTCAAGAGGGGTAGAGTTTGGCTTTGTGCGGGGTCGCGGCGGCGTTGAAGCCGACAAAAGATAAGCTGTTATTTATAACCCGGCTTAAGGACTGCCGCGAAAGGTCGGGATGAATTTAGGGAAAATAAAATCACTTCGAAATCGCAAATCCGCGCACATGATGCTCCACATGTCCTCGTCCGCCTGAATAGAATAATATCGCAGGATAGAATAATGCGTGAAAGAATATTTTGTAGGAATCATTCTCTTTTAATGCGTGATACGCACTAAATGCTATAAACGCGTGCAACATATTCTTAATTTTATTAATAATAAAATACTGCTTTCTTTACATTTAAAAGTAAGTTTACATTTAAAAAAGATATACTATTTTTTTAAGCCTGGAGACACGTAACAGCTAAAAAATTGAAAAATGGTTTAATTTCAGTAGTTATTTATTTATTATCACAAATTCATATTCCTAAAGAAAGATGCGAATTAATTTTAAATTCTATATGTATACAGATTATACATAAATCTCATTATATATTGCTTTTTTTTTCATTTCAGCTGATATGGTATGCTAATGTTAAATTTTTCAATGCATCAAATTGTATTCCTTCGGTTCTTTCAAACCCTTATATCGTTCGCTGCTTTCAGCGACTTCGCTACCAGCGAATCATATTTCGGTCATTGACGCGGTTCCACTTCAATTAGTATGGTTTGCTAATGTTAATTTGTTTCAATACATCTTTCAAAGATTTAAATCAAATTCATTTGTTTTTTTTTTCGATTTTTTCAAACCCTTCGTTCGCCGCTTCCAACGACTTCGCTACTAGAGAGCCATATTCTGGTCATCGACGCGGCCATCGATACCACCACCCTCTATGTACGTGTCGCGGCGGGTGTGCACCGCGAAGCAACAAAGTTCATTCCGCCGCTCTCGCTTCTTCCCTAAAAACGCGCCCCACCAGGTATCCGCTCACCCACTCAACCACCCTTTTCGTTCGCTTCGAACCATCGGAGCGTAGTCCGAAGATCCGAGCGCAGACGGCGGAGATACCTAAAGATCCGTCTTCGACGTTACGCCGTTGCTGGCGGTTGGGGGTGGGGGGCAGGGGGG
>NW_017257076.1:726073-756430 GCF_001594055.1 Mycetomoellerius zeteki
GGGGGTGGTGGAGACGCGGGGGAACGTGTGGGGGTCGAAGCTTCGAGTCTGCAGAGCCGTGCAACCTCCCTCCTCATCTGACGGGGGTGGATGGTTGGGTGGTGTAGCACCGGCTCCTCGAACTGATCAATACCTGAAACACCGCGAGGTATCGTCCCGCTATTTCCGGTGTCCCAGCGCGGCCGGAAATGAAGGCGTTAAAAATATACTCCAGATAGCACGCGGTATTATATCCTCTCCGGTACAGGTGCCCTCAATAGTGACGGAGAAACCGAATCTGCCGGTGAGACGTCTCGCGATGGAGGAACGTCGACTGGGATGAGTTGTATTACTAGCTCGGAACGACAGGGGCAAAAGGAAGCTAAAGTAAGTAAACGACTTTAATCATTTTATCGGATGTGAAGATTATAAGGAAAACAGCTATTATTCTTTTCTAGTTCTCGCATAAAAAAATACTTTACGAAAAACGAACCTTTTTCTGATCAAAATTGAAGCTCATGAAGTAATTTCGCAATGCAGCAAAAGAACGTCGTTACGTTTCGTCTTTGGTTCTGTTAAGTTGATTTTTACAATCTCTATTTCTTTATTTGGTCCTTTAATATTGCTTACAGAATTTAATACTGGAAGGTAATGATTAATTATTTATTTTGAATATTAAAAACACTGTCGTTCAGTACTTTTAATACTCAAAATCAACTGAAGTAATTTTCAGTATTAATTTGTATTTCTGTAAAAAATGTATTGACATTTTCAATGTATGTATAACTATCTTGATGTATACTTATAACTATGCTATTTAGTATTGATATAAAACTGTACTATTTAGTTGTTACTTAAAATTATCTTATTTATTTTACTGATTACAAGCTTGTGACCAATCAGATGATCGTTATTGGAGCGTACTGTACATTTGAACAGACGAAGGCTCTTTATCTGTAAAGGCCTGGCCTGATCGACTTTTAATTATAGCTATCTGCTACCTGGTTTGCTGGTGTTCGGCGCACAGGGGTGAGCGCAAGGAATCGGTGCGCCGAGATGATCGATCCTGAAGCCATTCTCGTGGCTGGAATCTTCATTTCACGGCGGTTACTGCACCTAACACGAATTCGATATTGCGTGAATATTCACAACCACTATCGCGAATCCAATTGTATAGATTAAAGAGCAAGGTACAGTCAAAGAAGAGCCCGGCATTCTGTTACAAAATATGTAATTACGGAAAATCGATATATAGAATCGAGTTTCAATTACCGTATTTATATGGCTATTAGATAATTCAATTATCGTTAGGCTATGACTATTATCTATTATTCTATTTAACCATCGAATAATTAAGCAGTTATTATATGTCGTGAAAACTATATTACTCTCCTGACGAGTAAGTGTAACAAATTGACTCAAATGACACTCCACGTGTCAGAAAGACTTGATCTCCCCAAAAATTCCGATCTGTAAAAAGCTTAATGATGTAAATAAGGCAAATTATATCGTTTTCTTACTAAAATACGATACTTCTCTTTATGATATCATAAAATCGCACATAAAGGAGGGTTACTCATGAAAAATTGCGGATATCTGTTGAACCAAAGGGCGTGACCATGAGTGCAACGGTGAAACTTCGGATTTGCGAAATCGCGAAGGGGTTGGTTTAGTATCAACAGGTAGAGCTCGTCCTCTTCCCCACCGGATAAGCTCTGGGCTAAGCGCCGGCGCTAGCTAAACCTCTCGCACCCTCCCGAGGGTGTGACCTGCCCTCGCTATTGGCCCGACTGGACGTGTGAAAAAGAGAACCAGTCTGTCCTGCGCGGATAAGGTCTTTTTAAATCCCTCTCTTTGAGGGGTGGAGCCTTAGACCGAGTCTTTTTCACCGCAATCCGTGCGAGTAATCACGAGTCACTTGCTTCCTCTGCGTAAATATGCGGCTGAAGCATCTAGATGGTCCTTATCCCAAATTAACTCGTATAATTGATATTAACTCCTTTAGACGTATTTTTATTCAATCGCATTACGTATACATCGACAATCTTCACGATATAGTCTTATATTTTTATATTGAGATGTTTTTATCATTAATTATGTTCCTTATTGACTGCAAAAAAGATTTCATTCGAAAATGTCAGCACATTTATAGATTATTAGAAATACTATTTTTTTTTTGTGAACTTCTTTTTTCGAACATCTGAGCCATGAATTTAGTGCAATTGAAAATTTGGATTCTTGGAAAAGTAAGTTCTTAAGATTATTCTCCTTTTCCTTTGAGTTAAAATAATTTAGTATTTATAGTATAAAAATATATATAAATAGGGCAAATAAGAGTCAGTAATGCTATCTGAATAATAAATTCACATATGTATTTTAAAATTATATGTTTCGGCTTTATATTAAGTCCTCTTCAGATATAACAAAATTGATAACAGGATTACGCAAAATTTTTTAGAAATATAAAATTAGAAACACGCTGATTAGTATGTAGTAACGATGAATGTTTAAAGCAGAGACAGTAATTAGTATTTATAGATATATTTTTCTTTAAATATAAAAGCTTGCAGTCCGTGAAAAAAGCTATTACGAGCAATTTGTGCTTTACTTAATAATCGTGCGTATACACGGAGAGATAATAAAAAATATAAATATAAATATGATAAATATAACGAACTCCATTTGATCTAATTTTTATATTGGAAACCGCGGAAAGAAGAAACCGCATGATCTTGTCGGATCGAGAAAAACGATGGAGAGAGATCGTAATGCGGCGACAGCGTCGCGAAGGGAGGAAAATATCCGCATGGGTCAGCCGAGAGAGGCTTAGACCACTGAGATGCCCGCTTCAATATCGGCTTTCGGGATACTTGAGATATTTATCTAATGTCTTACATTTTCCACGGCACTGCCCATTCAGATTTCCATTCATGTCTCCTCCGCGGAAAACCTGTTTCTCCGGATCTCGACAGAGCGACCTACGTCAGAGTTCGTTAAAATATCCACGTCTCAATAATTTAGCGATGCTAATACTATAGCGAAAAATTGATGATGTTAAAGCTCGAACAAGTTGCGGACACGCGCAGAAATTTGATCAAACTCAGCATCTTTTAATTAATTAATGAATGTACATTATAGACATAACATGATTAATATTAAACTGTCGTTGAAATTACTGATTGGACAATAAAGAAACAATAAATACATATAAAACATAGATTCGAGTAGTGAATGAAATAGTTCTCGACGAGACTGACTCAAATCGTTGTCGATATAGAATATATTGATATCTCGGATGCCATTCATCCTGCTGCGGACACACATAAATCATCACACAATTACAGGTGCATTCACCACTCTATCTTCATCCGATTCTTTTTTATTCTTTTTGCGCGGAATAACACGTTCAACACCTCGACACGGCGGTCTGGTTATCTTACGGAGATATCGTGCGACGTACCCTGCGTTACTTATCAAAGATAACTACTAACTCTCAGTTCTCTTAGCACGGTTCGGAGAACCAGTACGCTCGGTCATCGATTCGGAGCGAGAGAATTTTTGGTGAGCGATCTTATTCTCTCGTATAACTTCCGCCGTACGTAACAAAGATTTCGACGTTGGCAATGTGCGATCGGGAGGCCACAAATGTCATTTCGGAGGCGAATTGAATTGCAAGAATGTGGGCCACGCGCAATTATTCGATCTGACTCGCCTCAGTGATGAAAAAGAAACATGGAGGAACGATCAATGAGACATCGCGGCGTGTTTTTTGCATTGCTGATCACGTGGCTAACAATTCTGTCAATTACGAGGTGTCAAAGCATATGTCCTGACAGATGTCTGTGCCGCCTTAACCAATTACCTAGAACCATCGAGTGTTCGAAGCAAGGAATACTGATATTTCCTGAAAATATTAATGATGTGGTGAATATATTTGCGATGAGTAATAATTCCTTTGTTAGCGGTTTTTTTTATTGTAAATTTCATTATAAGATAACAATTCATTGCATCTTATTGTGTACATAAAATAAAATAAAATAGTACAGTAATATACCAATAAAAAAAATATACTTGATGAGAATCATGAAGAAGATATGATCAAGATAATTAAACTACTACAACCAATTCAAATAAATATATTCTTCTGATATTATGTAATAAACCGTTAATTATTAATTAAAATTAGTTTTTTTTTCTATAATAGGTCGAGCATCTGGATTTGTCGAATAATCGTATAAGTAAGATCACCGACGAAGTCAATCGGCTGATTGATCTACAGTACCTAAATCTGGCCAAGAATCAGCTCAAGTCCTTGCCGAATATTGAAGAATTAAGAAAGCTTCGTAGACTAGATCTATCAGACAACCTCATCGCAAATACGGCAGATATTGCTTCCATTAGCCAGCTACCATCCCTAGCAGTTCTATACATCTCAAGGAATCTATTACCTGACTTGAAAGGGCTAACCAGCGAAGTGCTTCAGGCAGTGGATGCCGGTCATTGCCGTGTGTATCAAGATAGTCATAAGTGTTATTAAAAATATTTATTATAATGATTTATAAAGAATTCTTTAAAGGTGATTTTTAAAAAAATGTCTACTAAGATACCATATTTGTTTATAAAATCGTTAGTATTAACAGTTAAAAAACCAATTTAAAAAAGAAACGTATTTACGAACATATTTTAATTTAGTAATGTATATAATATTTGACTTAATTTAATGATACGGAGGTTTATCTTTTTTGCGTAGAAATACACAGTAAAAAAATCTATGTATTTGTGTTGGAAACACATTTGTGTTGGTCCACTCACGTTCGTGTGGAATTTTTTAATATATTCAAGTGTCAATTTAATATTATGTGATTATGTTATTTAAAGATTTTTTGTGAAATTGATATTCAATGTTTCTTAGTGTCAAAATGACACAATTTATGAGTAAGTGAACAAGTAACATAAAAATAATGTGTTTTAAAACGTAAATTCTAAGACAAATGAATGAAATATATGTTAATTTAACATATCATAAATGTTAATCTCACTAATAATATATATTAAAGGTCTATTGCCGAAGCTAGATCTTTAATTGCTTCTTTTTAAATAATTCAAATTGTGAATTATATGTATACTGTATATGTACTTGCATATATATTATATTTGTAGTCATATTCACTACGCGCCAAAATTTTTCCGGATTTTACAAACGCAGCTAAACTACTGAAATAATATCACAAATTAAATTTTGATGCTCAATAAACAACTATTGTAGAGATCTTAACCTAATAGAATCTGTAAATAAATTTTTAATTATTGCGAAAAATATTATCTCGACCGGGAGTCGAACCCAGATCTCTTACATTCCGTGTAAGCGTCCTTACTAGTTAGACTACGTCTGGTAATGCCTTGGTAGTCTAACTAGTAAGGACGCTTACACGGAATGTGTGTAAGAGATCTGGGTTCGACTCCCGGTCGAGATAATATTTTTCGCAATAATTAAAAATTTATTTACAGATTCTATTAGGTTAAGATCTCTACAATAGTTGTTTATTGAGCATCAAAATTTAATTTGTGATATTATTTCAGTAGTTTAGCTGCGTTTGTAAAGTCCGGAAAAATTTCGACGCGTAGTGAATATGCCTACAAATATGATATATATGTAAGTATATATATAGTATATATATAATTCACAATTGGAATTATTTAAAAAGAAGCAATTAAAGATCTCTAGCTTCGACCGGCAATAGGCCTTTAATATACATATATTATTAGTGAGTTTTGCACGTCGGTCCTATGAGATTTATTATTTAATTTTCTGAAAAAAAAAATGTTTCCACAGTTTGTTTACAAACTGTGTCGATGTTATCTTTCTTTGTATTTATTCTCTTACATATATTTGTGTTACATTCTAACATATTCATCTTGTGTAAAATTAATTCAAAAATTTGAGTGGACCGTTTGGGACATGCGACTTATGTTAAATTCAACACATTTTTTCCAACTGTGTATATAGAAAAAATTCTTAAGATTCAATAACATGCACGTATGTATTAAACTAATCAAAATTTTATTTGTTTTAGTCATAAAAGTATTCGGCAATGAATCCTTGAATGGACTATCGGCACTGAACACTCTAAGTCTCGCAGGAAATCCGCTGAAAAGTATTCAAGCACCTGTCAGCGAGACATTGCGATGGTTGGACATGTCTGATTGCGCTCTAAATTATCTGAATCCAGACACTTTTATCGGATTTCCTGAATTAGAGGATCTACGACTGGTCAATAATCCTACATTAGCGTACAGCACTAGGTAATAAAATCTTGATTATAATTTTAATTTTGTATCTAAATTAATCATCGAAAAGATATCGTCTAATACACTGAAAAAAAGATTGGCTGCTGCAGCAAATTAGATGGTAAAATATGGCATAGCATTTTTAATTGGTTGTATCAGTCAATTTTTGGTTGTGTTAGTCTATCGAAATCCTATACTCACATTGCGGATAGGCTAACGGAACCAAAAATTGACTGATACAACCAATTAAAAATGCTATGCCATATTTTACCATCTAATTTGCTGCAGCAGCCAATCTTTTTTTTCAGTGTAGATTTAATAAATCTTACTAAATAAAAACCTTTAATGTGAATTTCACAAATAATAGAATATATTACTCGTTTGTAGATATTCGACTTTAGAGCACCTAAAGCTAAAAAAATTGGACGTATCGAGATGTAACCTTGACCGACCGGGTCTTCATGGTTTACCGTCGTTGACGCAGGCTCGACTCTCTCACAATATAATTCGTTTACTGCCAGATCGTATTTTCGCCAAAAACAGGCAGCTGACACACTTGTATCTGAACTCGAACAACTTGGCGCTATTGAATGCCAGCACATTTGAAGGTTTGATGGAGCTTCAAGTACTGGATCTATCTGCGAACAGTCTTGGAGAAATTCACAAGCTAACGTTCCGGGATAACGTCGATCTCAGATTTCTGAATCTTTCCTACAACTCTCTGTACCGATTCCCATATCTGTCGTCTTTTGTTACGACATTGGACCTATCCTTCAATCTAATCAATCACTTTAGGGAGAATTCTTTAGAAGACCTGTCCAGAATCAAAATTCTGAATTTGAAAGACAATCATCTGCAGTCGTTACCGCACGGCTTAAATTCGAAGACGTTAAGAATACTAGACGTGCAGAGAAACAGACTCGTCGAGTTACACAATGACAGCTTTGCTGAATTACCATTATTGCAAAAGATCGACTTGTCAGGTACATACCAACCTTTGAGTTATTTACGAGAAAACAATTTCAAGAAGGTATTTGATAGAATTTAATTGTTAAAGTAAGATATTAACTTTTTAAAGATAAGAATTTAATTTTAAAATCACTTTTTCTTAAGAGAATAATATGTTATAATTTATTATTTTATCGCGCTCCTTGCCTCAAAATATGTTTTAGTGGCTTTTCCGTCTTGTAAAGGTTAAATAAAAAGAATTCAATTTTCTAATTACATACATTAGAGTTTTTTAATTAAAAATCTAATTAATCGTTGAAACTTACCGATAATGTATGTTTTCTGAATAAATCCGAGAATTATTATATTCGAGTATAATTGTATTTTTGAAATTGATTTCTTTTTGCATTTTTATTTTGTGTGGATCTTTTGAATCTTTTGCGCTTACGTTTTACGTAATTAATCAATTACTTCGTAGGAAATCGCTTGACGGAGGCGATGCATCCGGACATATTTCAAAACAATCTACATTTGACCACAATCCGTTTAGAGGATAATCCATGGAGATGCGACTGTATGCAGCTCTATGACACCTTCGAGTACTTAACGGAACCTCCGCCCAAAACTGTAGGTTCGACTTTGATCTGTCAAAGTCCGGCGAACGTTTCCGGCTATTCGTGGGAAGCCGCATGTTTCAATGAATGGAATATTAACTTGTATTATCCTAAAGATAGAACTTGGGGAATGGTAATGATCAGCTTGCTCATTCTAGTCGTTCTGTGTGGCAGCGTGATATCGATTAAGCACACCCTAAAGATAAAGAGAAGAGTCCTTGAGCAGAGGCGGCAAATAGAATTAGCAGAAGAGAGAGAACGATTACGACGTTCGCAAAGGAGGTAAAGATGCTTTTGGATTACTAATTGTTAAGTTTTCTGTGTATATATGCAAAATACATCTGAAGATATTTCACTGTACCTCGCTTAAGTAAAATCAATACGCGCGGTATGCTGTCAATGAATACACAATGACCTTCACTTCATGATGTACAATAAGCAAAATGAATGTTTGAGTAATTTATAATAATATCCACGTTATGTTTATAATATTTTTCAACGTAAGATGAATAATTAAGAAAAAGTATGCTAGGAAAAGTAGTCACCTATCTGCAACAGATAAGACAGATATCTGCCTAGAACTGTAGGTTTACATTACAATTTCGCAAGTTGGTACATTATTCATCTCTTTAAAAGTGATTTCAGAGAGTGCGTTACCGACGTATTATTATGTTTTTAATTCAGCAAAATTTTTAATAAATATAAATTGCAAAAATTTTCTAATTATCAATCTTCAAATTAAGTAAATGTATTATAGAATAAGTGTGTACTGCAAGAATTTTTATAATTAATCTTTTAATATTTAAATTACTCTACAGATAATACATCGTTCTTAGTTACAATAGCGTGATGAAATCAAACAAAAGCTCTATTTCATCGTATTTTCAGGAATCAGCGTTTAGAGGATGAAATAGAGGCATTGGAGACTCCAGAAGAAATCAGAATTAATCCTTTAGAACTAGTCAGTCCACCTAGCTATGAGGAAGCAGTACAGATGCAGAGACTAGTTCATTCCATGAATGCTTTAAACGAGATTTCCATCGACAATGGCACTTTGCGTTCTATAAATTCTATGGATAATCTACGGACAAAGAAAAGAAGAACGAGGAGACCTCGAAAACGGACTCAGAGCGAAGATGATCTACTAAGACGGGAAGAACGCCGGCAGGAACGAATCAGAAGAGAGAGAAATAATTCCAGTGGTAACATATGTGACACGGGTCAACTGCATAATACGAATCCTAGAACTTCCTCGGCGCGCAGAGCCAGGAGGCATAGCATTGTGGACGAGACTCTCGAGTCCAGCAGTAGCAAGGACAGGCCAAGGCCGCAAACGCCTACCTCGAAGAAGAGAAAGAGAAGACATGTGTTTAGAAACGAGCATGTGACCGACGATGAAGATTCCGACGTCCAGGTAATGAGTTCGAACCGTTCCATTGTCATCAAGGAACTCAAACGAGAGCCCAAGAGTGGTTACAGAGAATCGTTTGTGGAACGCGAGTCTTAAATTATTTCCATTTGTGAATTGTTTTAAAACATATAATAAAACTTTCTTGGTATTTTAACAAAAATTTAATAAAAATATAAGAAAAAAAGAGAAATGTAGATTTTTTATATTTCCTCACCGTGTTTATATATCGGCTCGAAGCGCAATTAATATTACATCGTATACTTTGCGCAATACGGTGACTTTGTAATTTGAAAACTTATTCTTCAAAAGTCACCTTTCTACGATCCAAATCAACGCTAAATCAACAGGGTGGGTACGGATCCATGATAACACATGTCAGTTTGAGCGATAATATTACGGCGGTTTTATCTCGTCAAACCGGTTTTTTCTCTTGCGTTAAATACACATATTGCCTAAGGAAGATTAGTAATCAAGGAAATGACAAATGAGTCGGCTAGCCAATAGTAAAAGGTTTACTCTGAAGAAGAGCAAAAGTACAAGCGTCTTCTTGGAACACTGTCTCCTCTGTAGAGATTCTAGCTGTAATAACGTCAGATTACCGGTTTGAATTTAGCGAAGACACGTCGATCTTGAATTACGGCAATTTCTTGTCAATCTAAAAAGAATTAAGATACTTCAAAATTATAGTTATGAACTAATCATTCATCATATTAATGTATCATTTACGAAAATAAGAGGCGGTAAACGCCAATATGTATAAATTATAAATAATTGGATCATTAAATATCCGGTACATATTCAGTAATATCCCAGTAATCATTACACTGCATAGTAGGCGTTTCACTTGCTCTTTTATCGACTATACTTTGTGTGGATTTGGTTATTTATTAAAAAAGGATATAAAAATATTTAAGACTTGTAAATTTTCATTTAGTTTACACGATCTAAATTTATGAACAGATATTAAAATAATATTTATACGTACATGTGAAGGACATTGACATGAAAAGTTATGAAATATATTTCTTCATTACTTATTTCATTTTATGCGAATGTCGGTAGTCGACGTGATTTATTTCGCTTTCTTTAGACGCAAAGTGTCATCAAGTAATTATGTAACAGATATATAAAATCACGAGTAATGTTGGTGACATGTTAGAGAATATGAGAACAAAGCGAGGCCAAAGATTATCCGTGACGCACGATTAAAGTACATGATGGATCAACAAAATAACACTCTCTTTTATTGATCAAAGGCTGAACATATAAATAAAGTCTTCACTGAGTTCCTTATTTTATCACTAAGTTAAATCCGACGATGTGCGTTATCGTTGGGACAAGTTTCGATCTAACAGGGTTCGCGCTATCTTAAAATTAAATCATATACGCCTTAACAGCATTCGACACATTTTGACTTAAAGAATCGTAAGGAATAATAGTCGATAGTATGGATAATATGATAACGCATTGCGGCGTTATGTCACGCCGCACACAGCTACATGACGTGTCCATTTAACTGATAATTACGCAATCATGGAGGATGGAGTGCCGTCACACGCATACACGAAATTTGTCTCTCAATTTGCGTCATATGTAACGAATAAATACATTAATGCACATGAAAATACGAGTCGTTGCCTTTCTGAAAAATATGCCTCTAAGGTCGCGAGAGGATCACGTCCGCTACAAGAGGAGTAACGTGATAACAGGATATTACGTATATATTTTCTCTGCAGACGTGAATAATAGTCCTACAATGTTAACAGTATTGTTCAAACGTTCGCAGCTTCGTACTAAAGCTATATCAAAGATCATTATTCATAATTGGCAAACTCTTCTCATTGAATTACAAATTCCTCTTCGCCCAAATCGCGTATAAACGTGTCGTACGTAAAACGCTAACAAGTCACTCTAAAAATTACGAGGTACGCGTTGGCAAACAATCTGTGGTTCGATCGAAAGACGGCGTAAGGCCGACGGTGTGTATTAATCTTCGATGGTTCGTGCGTAGAAAAATATGGCAGAACTGGAATGCTCATCGACGCCTGACGTACGGCGAACATTTCGTCGATCCTCGATTAATCTAAGGATCCTCGCGATGCGATCTCGCGCGATAATGAATACCGCTGGATACTCGATGTCCTCGTTCTGATGCTCGCAGGACACGCGAGACCGAGGGGCTACTCACCTACGAAATCAACTAGGAATTCAGTAAATGAGGCAGTCAAGCATTCGTCATTGAAATCAAGAAATCATCTGAAATCAAACAAAGAAGCATCGTTGTCGCGCGTCTCGAATTTCTTTCGGATAACAAATAAAATCACTTTGAAATCACGTTGAAATAAAATTTATACAAAAAATCGGAAATCACTTTTGTAAGTGAGTAGCCCCTCGCGCGAGACTCTTTAGGAAGACTGACTAGTGTACTATAGTGTTAACTTCGAACATTGCTCCATTCGCGCTGTACGCATTCCAATGCGGATGTCCACAATATATCGCTCATTTTCGTCCAATTAAATTAAGAAGATAAACAATTGCGTCGATAAGAATTATAAGCGATAAAAATCGCAAGATTTTTGACAACGGATCTTCAAACAAATATAAATCTTGATTTATTCTTTATTCCTTAATATTAAAAGTATTAAAGGGTCATTTTATTGGCCATTTTTATTTTTTAGATTAATCTTACAATCTTGTGTAAAAAAAGATTTTTGAATTTTCTTGACTCTTTAATAATCTGAAATATTTTTCATCATTATTCATATCTTCATAGTAATTTATTTTCTTGATCATTCTAGTGAATACAAAACTTCTTATGTTAAAACAGTAATTGATAATTTCTAAATTCATTTATTTACTTCGCTCACATGTATGCAAATTTTCAGATTAGAATTTACGACTTTGCGAGGTTCTCTTATAGATAGTCGAACAGAATGAATGATATGGTTATAAATATATAAAAAATAATACACAATATCTTTCCGAAGGACATCCTGCATAGCATACAGTTTTAACAAATATAATAACATATAGCATTTCGTGCGTCCAATTGTTCAACGAAACGCGGCTTTACAACTGTCCCTCGGTCACCTTTCGCACACTTTCAGCTTCCTGCCGAAAACAATAGTTTCCTAACCACTGTCGTGTATGGTCTTTGATTCGGTAATCTTTCTTTATCACGAAAATCCATCGCGAGGAGTCAAATCGTGTGCAGCCCTAGGAACAACAACGTTATTATAAATCACATCTGTACGTCGCATTCTTTTAAAAAAAACTTTCTCCTTTTTATTCATTTCCGCACATATTTGTCTCTCGATTTCTGCTCGACAGACGAGCACGTCGGTCGGTCGATATAATGTTCGTTATCTCTCGTAGATTCTCTCCCCAGGACGCTGCTTCATGGCATCTTGACTAGATTCTCACCAGTCATTGTTCGTGTAATGAGTATAGGCGTCTTTGGTATACTGTCGGGAATCTCCTGCAGAGTGATCTTCACTCTTTGGGTCTCTAGTGGTTCATTGGACTCTGGAAAATGCGTCGTCGGTCCATTGGTCGTCGAAGTAGAGGGTTGCGGGTTCCTATCCTCCAGGAAGTTTTTCTTCAAGGAATTTATGTCCACACGAGGTTTCTCCTCTCTCGCCTCATCGTCTTGTGAAATTGCATTTTCGTCCTGTGAAAGTTGCTTCCTAGGCGGCTTCACGGGTTCTGAATGATCAACAGTGCCATTGAGACGCGGCGTTTCTCGCGTTTGATAGTCGTCATCGTGGATCTCATCAATTTTCGCATCGTCACCAGCAGATTTGACTTTCACAAGAGGATCGCTCTCGAGCTCCGTTACGTAGGGTGTGTTCTTCTCCTTCTTTGGTTGAGTCGAATTTTCACCGTGTTCTAGAAGAGACTTCTGTATCTCCTTCATCTCAGTGCCGGTTTCTACATCGCGTGACTTCCTCTTTTTACATATATCGCCTCTGTATGCGGCGAAACCGATCAACGCCACCACTATGGCGAGTAGAACCGCCAGAACGACGTACGAGCCCATACCTTTCTTGGATTGCTTAGGTGAAGATACTGCTTGTTCATTGTTACTTGTGTCCATCATATTACCAGATTTAGAATCGTCGACTGTATCAGAAGATGCTATCACTACGTCGTTCGTATTTAGATTAGGCGGTATAACCTTTGTGGTAACCTCGGTGGATTTTTCAATACCGGCTCCAACTGAATAGCTTTTGTCAGACACAATTGTCTCCTCAGTGGCTAGATTAGTAGTCGATACGTGTATAAATTCCTCCTCTTCAAGATTCGGCTCTTTAGTCGTCGATGTAGTCACGGAAGTTCCAAATCCAAAAAGCGTATTCAAGAAACCTGCTCCCGTGGCAAAGAATCCCTCATTCGTATCTGTCTTCTCAGTCTCCTCCTCATCGTAATGCGTTCCAGTAGCACCAGATCCTTCGCCGGAACCTTCGTCCCCATCGCCAGAACCTGCGGTTGGATAAAACAGGACATCCTTAATATCATTCTTTTGCGACATCTCAGTCGTGGATGTTTGTTCCTTCTTATCTTCGTTGTCGAAGAAAATTTCTTCGTCCTCCGCGCTATGTTGCAAAGAATTCATTGTTGTGCCAGTAGTAACCTCCACGGTTATTTTCGAGGTAGAAGATTCTGTCGTGGAATCTACCAATATGGTCGGGAAAGGCGTTTCGACTTCTGATTCTTTCGGCTTTTCCGATGTGCCGTTTTTATCTTCTATGTCTTCCTCTTCCTCTTCTTCTTCCTCTTCTTCCTCTTCATTGAATACGTTTCCGGATCCTAAATCCGGAAAATCTAATTCTCCAGATCCTTCCGCTTGATCGTTCTGCATTTCTCGATCCTGTTCTTCGAAGCTGCAAATGATCACTGCGATTGGCTTCATCAGCGACGTGCCCTTCATGTTGCCGGGACCAGCACACACGACTTTCTTCGACACCGTCACGCCCCTCTGTACGATAAGATCGCGGACTTTGAGGGTGGCGCAGTTGCACTCAAACGGATTACCGTGGATGTCTAGATGCTTAAGATTTTTCAGGCGCGCGAGTGCAGGTGGCAGTTGTCGGATGACATTCCTCCGCAAGTTTAAACTCCGCAGATGAGTCAGGCCCTCCAAGGAAGCTAGATCCAGGTATTCGATGTGATTATCGCTGAGATTGAGAGATTTCAAGTTGTTCAAAGTTCGAAAACTTCCTGGTTCGATCTTCTTCAGATTGCCAACGGACAGGTCAAGATGCCTAAGGCTAGTCAAATTGCCAAAGAGGCCCGGAATTAAAACATCTTGTACGATCGGAACACTCAAGGTCTCCAGACCATGTATTTCGATGTCCTTCAGGTCTTTCAATTGGTCGCACCGTGCCGCGGTGCTGTTCTCCAGCTTGCAGAGCCCGTGGGTCCATCCCGAATGATACAGAAGGATCAGGAGGAACGACAGCAGAGGCGGTGCTGCCTGCATCTTTCGATCTGATTTGTCTGTAACAAAAAAATCGCATGTGGATATATCTCTCAATAATATGTCATACATGTGTTTGTCAGTTTCCTTACGCGATGAATATTTATAATAGCAACGAGATACCTCGCGTATGTAGAAGATGAATGGATTACGTAATTCGCCGTGTCAAGAACAAGCATATCGCGTGGGGCATTCGTAATGACGATTATTAATATTTTCAAATGTTAACTCTGTGCATTGTAGACTCGAAGTGAACGTTACGTACCGAGATGACCAACGTGGTCGACTACCGAAAGGAGGTCAATGTAATGGATAGAGAAGTGACTTTTAAGAGCTAAATTGGACACGCACCGTGTAACTAAAGATACCAAAGATAAGCAATTATCAGAAAGTACGATGCACAGTGTGTCCAATAATGAAGCATTACTCATCGCTTACCGTTTTCCTGTATAACGTATTAACGTTTCGTAATAGCAAGCGAAACGTATTGCTCATTATTGCCATTACGTTGTACTTTGTAATATCCTGTAATCGCATACGCGAAAGATCGTAATTTTCACGGTCTATTCAAGCAAACCGTGAAGGAAAGTAATGAAAGTAAAACGTCCCGACTGGCTTAACACAGCAATAATTATCTAATGCCTGTAATTAGTACATACGCCCAGCCTGACGGTAATTACCACCGTTGTAGCACCTGCAAAACATCCAAGTCGGTTCTATCGCGCGTGATACATTCGATACTCAATTATATCGGCCAAGCTAAAAAGCGATGGCGAAACGATGATAAACCCGGTGATCCAGGCAATTCTTATCAGCGTGTTATCATTGCCTCAGCAATCGTCAATGTGAAGCGGCAGATAAGAGGCGGTACAGTTTGTATGATAAAGTAAGCGTTAACTCATGAAAAGGTATTACGATCATTAGAATCTCAATACATATAATATATTTCTAATAGTCACTACATAATTCGTACATTGTTTGGCACGCAGATCATAGTATATTATATATTATATATATAGATAAACTATTTTTTTTTAATACAATGATGTGCGACGCGATTAAGTGCATTATGAACACAGATACTTTTCAGTACAGCTCAAACATTTTTACATTTATCAACCAATACATTGTACGTATTATTGTATTATAAAAAATTAATTTAATCTTTTAAGTAATAATAGTATTAGATTTTATTCGTTGTATAAAGTTAATACATTCCGAAATTTAAAAGAACGTAAGAAAATACGTTTGCTTATAAGCGCTTTCCAATTTACTGACTGTAGTTAAAAAAATATTCTCCTTCGATCAATATGTGCAATAATTATATGAAAGTAAAAAAAATGTGAATATCAAAGTTCCGTGCATACTAAGATAGCCATTCTGTAAGTAACCGTTTAAAGCGATTAAAGAGAGGTAGGATCATCGGGTTGAAAGGAGAAAATTTATAGGTCGGACAAGCCTCTTTTTCGTCATCAAATACCTCTTTGGACTGCTAAACCGCTATGATCGGCGTCCTATACATAGAAAGACTCAGGGCGAGCAGTTTCGGCATGTCATTTGCATTATTTTGCATACTGTCCGCGGTTGGCATAACGGTGACGTCATTTCCATCTATAAACAGCGGGTAAAAGAAGGAAAGAAAGGCGATGGTTCACGCGCCGTGATCGCGCAACGACGTGCATTGAACTCGCATGACCGATCGTAATCACGTTAATTGGTCGACTGCATACGCAATTCGACTTGGGTGCATTTCTTGAGCGTTAATAACTCTGAGACCGCGGGATTGAAATAAATATCCCTCACTATCAACGAGATAAGACAAATAATGGATTTCATTGTGTTTGTTAACGGTATCGATAAGTTGATACCGATTTCTCGATATTACGTAACCAGCGGACTGCGCCCGGATTGAAATCGTGTTCTCACCTTTCACGATCAACAGCGTAATTAATGAAAGAAATTAGTAAGGCAAATTAGATTAGTATTACCCGGAAATACGTATTGTAAAAATATAGTATTATGTAAAAATTAGCTTATCAGTTAAGCAATAACAAAAAACCTAATAATAAAATAGAAAAACATTATTCATAATTTCGATCTCGAAAAAACTTCTAGGAATTTATTATGTTAAGTTTCTTCGTTTCTCAATTTTTATCGTTTCAAAAGAATACAAATTCGAAAGAACTAATACGCGAAATTTCACGCGGTACTTTTTAAGGATCGCATAGTATTACACTTTTTGCATGTAAACTGCATTCTTAACAAGCAATCTGAAGCAGTTTCATGATTTTATCAGAACGTTTTCCGGCTTAATTTCTGAATGGACGTAAATCTATGTAGGGTGCCATGTAAAATACATTTAACGCGGTCTCGTGGGTGAAGGCAGGTCATGGCCAATGAGTTCGAGATCTCGGGGGACGGATCTGCTATCTCGCGCTTCGGAGATCTACAATTTGTATAACCAATATAAATGTATGTGTGAGATTTACAAAGAACTACTTCCTGTGATTCTACGAACAGACTTTTCGCATGAAAATGATATCTCATACAGATGTGCCGCAGCGCATAATGACGTAAAAGCTTTTTTCAAGCTTAACAAATCTTGATTCGTTATAAAAAGAGAAGAAGTTCGCGTGTTTATATAATCGAAAATAATGATAACAAAGAGTTACATCCTTTGGCAAGAGATGCTGTTTAAAATTACGTCAACGCATTTACGTTTTGTGAAAGGCACTGATGATGCAAATAAATATGGTAGCTAATTGCAGAAAGTCGATCGGTAAAATTGTATATCAATTTTTAATTCTCGTGCAGCAGTAAAATTTTTTTTTACCACTTTTAATTAATACGATAAATCATTATCATTAAGCAGATACTAATCACAATCGTGATAAAATATTATTATTATGGTGATGAGAAATTAGCCTCCTCTCTACTTGTCATGCGATCGATGGTATCTTAATCGTTCACTTACGACTCGTTTGCTCAGATGTGGTTTCGGCAACACCGTGATCTCGAGGGCATCTGCAACACACACGAAACAGGCGAATAAATTCCCACGTTACATGTAGTCTTTGATTCAATGCGATTCAAACACCCAGACATTGACGTATCGATGAGATCGATGATCGTCCAATGAAAGAAATATTTAATCGAATTTAATAGAAAATAAATTACGATGGTTGGCATAAACAAATGACGAACTAATTCGTGATAATCAATCAGGACTTCTCTAATGCATAAGCTTCAACGCTTTTTCTTCGCGTTCTTTCGTTTTTTTCTTCGTTACTTACGCAGCATTTGTCTCTCGAGTGGCGCGTGTAATATTGCGTGTTTTATCGCGCGCATGAGTGTTCTCGAGTGTGCGAGACATGGAAAGTTGTTTGTGACGATTCTCGCGGTGTAACCGCAGTATCATTTCGCGAGGAATTTCGCGTGTTCGCATTCCTGTGTATATATACCTAGAGATCCTTAAGTAAGAGATTGGACACTATACGTTTGGTCCGTCATATTTTTTAAGACCTGCTTAAGGGGATGCTGGAGTGATCAAATTATCACATTACAGTCGTATAAAAATCTTCGAATTTACTGAACGGAATAAAAAATCCTTTTACAGAATTAAAATAGACGCAAAATTAAAAGGTGGTGCAGTGGATTTTGTACTAAAATCGAAAGAATGTTAAAAATTTTTTTAACTTTTTTTCGATTTTAGTATAAAATTCACTGCATCACCTCCTAATTTTGCGTCTACTTTAATTCTGTAAAAGAATTTTTTATTGCGTTCAGTAAATTCGAAGATTTTTATACGACTGTAATGTGATAATTTGGTCACTCCAGCATCCCCTTAAGATAGAATGAGATAGATTATGCATAGAATAGAATGAGATATTCATTTTAAGCAGATTCTGAAAAATATTGCAGATCCATCAGAAATTGTTTAAACGGTGTTCGAATCTCTTGCTTGAGGATTTCTATGCTTGTCTATTTACCTATCTACCATTTGCTCGGCCGAGCGTTAAATCGTTCGTCCCGGATTTTCTCCGCGATGGTTACACTTTCGTTCTCGTTTCCTCTCGTTGCGCAAGATTCGTCTCGCGGAGATTTTTCCCATCCTGTTCCCTATCTACACCATGCCGCGCGCTGCTGACTCACTTTCCGACACAAGAGTTTTAGTCCTTGACTTTCTGGCCCTGGATCGTCGCAGCGTTATTATACCGCAGTTGTAATTATTATGACAAGCGTCTCCCTCCCTTCTATATTATTTCTTTTATGGCCCGCATCTTTCTCGGTTTCGTAATCGCGCCGTTGCAAAATGTCTCGCGTGTGCTAGATTCGGCACGTTGTTTCTCGGGTTGCAAGAGACGTCGATTACGTCGCTCGATGTCGTGACATTATGTATGTTAATGAGGCTTATCGTTATCGACACTAAGTACGATTTCTTCGTTTTAATTGGCTATCTGCGTAGATAATAATATACCACGCGCAGTGAATTACGAATAATTAAACTGAAACGACCGAGATTCTTTTTACTAACATAGATTCTGAAGAAGTCTCAATGAAAGACGTAATCGAGACTAGAACTTTTAGTTGTTCACTGAGATTAAATGAGCTCCGCGTTTTCAGAAAATTTAATTATTTAATTATTTAAATGTTTATTTATAATTATTTAAAAGCTGCAACTTTTTCGAAAATGTCAAGTACTGAGCGCTTTCTAATAGTCTCTAAAATATTTTACAAAGTCGAATTCACATTTAAAAGACATTTTGCATGAGTAAGTACTTTGCGCACGACCGAGCTCTTGCGCGAATTCAGCAGAAAATTCGGAACGAGTGATGCACTGAACACGTATGCCTGGTTTGGTCACACGGCTCGCTTTTTGCCGACTCCGTTCTTAACGGTACCGACACGTCCTCGTGGTCCAGTTCATCACGTGTTTCCAGAGGAGTCCGGTGATTCGAGGAGTCATCCCAGCAGGTCGTACACCTCCATACAGGAGGAAGTTAAAAGCGGCTGCGGAAACATCGGTTGCTTCACTCCAGCGATTTGTATTTTAATACGTCCGTCTGTCGACCCTGATCACGCGATCCTTATTTATTCTAATTTAGCCTCATTAACTCGTTTCGTGTGAAAGCACAGCTGCGACGCAAAGACATCGATATCCAATTGTATTCTCGTCGATGTTTTCACGTAGTAATTAATGTACTTCTCGTGATATTTATCGGAGCTTCGGTTATTAATTAATTTATTAATTTGTTGATGAATTTGATGTTCAAGAATTAGCTTTAAAAGCGAACCTAACAAGTGTATAATTATAAATAAACGGCAAGCGTTTCTCTTGTCCTTGCATCATGTATAAAAATGTGATTAATCATTCGCGTATGAATGGACTATTATTAACGACCTAATATCGTATTGTTGCTGTTAACGAACTCTCTTCTGTGATAAAACCGCGTACCGTTTGGAATGATGCTCGCGCACAACGGCACTCCATTCTGACCGATCAAAGCGTTTTATACCCCGACGAATTAATCAGTCACCTGCATTTAATTTCGTTCCTAAAAGGAACGAGAATCGCAAACTTATAAATCATTACATAAATATGTAGAGAAATGACAAGTATCAATCTATCATAATGCTAATGCGATTTTATTGATGATTTTTCTATCAGTTCTCTCTTATTTCTTTTTACAATCCATAATACATTTCTCTATCTGCAGATTAATTTACGAAATCATTCTATTATCATTCACAGTCAATGTGCGTAAATAACCAACGTCATCGATCAATTATAAATTGAACTTTGAGTCGTGAAGTTGATGGTATAATTCCGTCTGTCAATATAAGAACTCATCGGAAAGATGTTCCAGTTAGGGAAATAGCGATACAATAATTTATTTTTAGATTACGAATTATACACATTTTTAACTTTTTGATAAATTTGTAGTTTCTTTCTAATAATTGATTATTTCAGCAAAAGATATTTAGCAAAGGAAAATTTTTTAGAAAAGTTTGCATGGAGTAAAAAAGATAGTCTATTATATAATCTAAAAGTAGAACATGAGTTTGGAAGAAACAATGAGAATGCGAACGTTACTTTAGACAAGAAACAGAGTATTGAAGATACGAGTTACCTACGTTTACGTTCTGAGCACTTCTCAATCTTGTTGACTGCCTAAAACTACATTTAGACTGACCCTCGACAATGCTTGCCAAGAATTTCTAACCGGATTGAATTTGCAGTTTTGTTGATCAATAAACAGTCCAAATTTCGCTGTTAGAAATTTATTTACATCGACAATAAACAAAGAAAAGCCAGTCAGCGTAAACTTGTCTTAACACTTGTGATATGTGAACAGGAAGCGTATGGAGTTTTGGTTTTGAAGAAATTGGAAATACCGCGACGAATTCCGCAAAAAACTCTAAAGTCACGCACGATTGGCAATATGTAAGTCGTCGGATAGACGGTAGTAACGCGAACGGTGTAAATGAAATGTTAATTGGTTTCGGAGCACGCGTATGCATTTCGCAACGTTGTTACCTATTAGTAGATATCTAAAATGTGTTACGTGTTTGGGAACATATTACTCTTCCGGGATTACTTTTTTGTGGCTAACATTACTTTCTACGAGTCTCATTTTATTGTAAATGATATTGCTTCTTACCATGAATGAAATGAAAAATCTAAATTACGATGGAAAGTTATCTCATAAATTATTGTTTATTATGCTAAAATATAATTTGTGTTGTTACATGCAATATATGTAATTTCTTTCTCTCACCTCTCTTTATTAACTTTTTCTAAAAATTTAGATGCAGATTTAAAAATAATTTTGTTATATCATTAAAGTAATTATGTATAATATAAATTTTTAAGTATGATGGACAATGCTGCAAAAAAATTGACATTCTAGCAGCTTAAGCTACATAATTATTTTGATAGTCCAACAAAATTATTTTTAAATTTGTGTGTATGTAAATATTGTAAATTTTTAGATTTATATCTAGCTATCTCTTTATAGATACTTTGGCAAAAAATATTTTTGTGAAGTAACAATAATCATGCATGGAGACCACACAGGTCGAGTCTGTCTTTCTCCTATAAATAATAGCCAAAGTATTGATATCAGGCATTCGTGCGAAAAGATTAGCAAGCCGCAACGCGCCAAGAGATCACGCTGGAAGCAAGCGTCAGAATAGGATAGGTCAATCAATCCGAGTAATCACGAATAACAAGATTCGCGTTGCTAATAAGTCCGTCTAAGACTGCCTGTGACTGGCTCAATTAGTGCCGATCGATCGATTTGCGCGCTAGACGCGAGACATGATTGCTGTCAATTCGCATAAACTTCAAGAAGCGATTGCAAAAGGACGACAGAATTTAGACGACGACGGGGCAATGGCCATCGACGACAGAACTGGATGCTGAAACAGGACTTGAATTTATTGATCTTGAAGCAAGTACACTCTTACATATCGACATTTCTATTTATTCCACGTTATCTGAGATCCCTCGTCGCACCTTTCGCTTCTTCCTCTCGAAAAAGGTAATAAATAAGCAGAAATAATATTTTTGCAGAGACGGAAGCTAAGACTGTCGTTCTTCCAATAATTTAAGAAAAATATATCTCTCTTTCTCTACGTGATATAAAAATAAAAAAAATCTTTTTATTTTTAAAGCACAAACGAATCGTCCTACTTTCCATGACGATTGCTATTTCCTTATCAAGCGGTTATCCGATTGCTATATGTTGTTTGCCGTAGTAATTTTTCGTAGATTATCGATAGTTAGCAACCGTTTTATCATGTTAACGAAGCGAAGACAGTTACGCGAGTGATTCAAGATTAACGTCGTGCGAGGACCACATGTGGCCGTGCCTGAAATAATATCCATTGCCTGCCAATGGAGGCAATTAGGAACAATATCATCGTACTGACATACATTTCGCGACGAGATGGCAGGCGCGATCGTCGCAAGCGTCGCTCAAAAGCCAATTCAGACGAAACAGCATTTCTAACGTGTTTTCTAACAAGTTGTTATATCAGTCGTTGAATACGCTTCGCTACTAGTTGACAGTCTTCTAACATGGTGTCCTATCAAATGACGAGGTTCGCTGATTGCAACAAAATTTCTCATTTACTTACAACCTGTGTCAGGGAAATCAATATTGAGCATTTAAAAAATATCAAATATCAAATGTTAAAGTTCCGAAAATTCACAGAAAGTTTCTGCGTTATTTTGTTTCAAGTTTCCTCTGGAATTATTGATTTCATCGCATGCCATTAATCATTATTTTTATGCTCACCGCTTTTGTAATACTATAATACTTTAACATGTTTATCTTTCAAATCAATCAACAATCCACCTTGTTCAACTTGTTTACAACGTTTCAAATGTGATTAATCGAGTTTATAAATCGTATCTATTTAGTATTTAAATTAGAACGAACAGAATTGAGTTTTTAATTTTAAAAGTATGTGTATTCACAATTAAATATCAAGAAAAAGATATTCTCGCGGATAATCCTTCGCGAAATGCCTTACTGGGAAAATGGAGTTTTATTACGTATTAACATATAAAGATCCAGTCGGCCTTCACCCTTTCATTATGCGTAACTCTTAGAGAATATAGACTTCTCCGGTTTTAAAGGCATCTAGTTTCATTCAACATCAATAAAATTTTTCAGTTGGAAAAAAGTAATATTTAAATAAATTTAGTAATAAAAAAAGATAAAACTGCTATGTAAAATAAGCACATGCACATAAACCTTTTGTAAAGATTATTATAGAGCTACCTTTTTTATTGTGCATTATGTAAATGTAGTACTTATAAGTTTCACAAAAGAAACGCAATAAGCTTGAATAATAGATTCAAGGTTCTTACAGACAAATTACTAGTTCTGAGTTTTTGTTTTTCTTTATTAACATCATTTTTTTAAATTTATTGTACCTATATAGGAAACATTCCATAAATCGGGCACTTTTGAAACATTGTCATTTTTTTTTAAATTTTGCTGACATATTCTACAGATAAAAATATGAGACACGTGTTTCGCCAAAAAAGTTTGAGATTAAAAAAATTCTGTTGTGTGACGGCGCGGTTTCGCACACGTATACGGAACAGTATCGTTACACACCGATTTGACATGGAATGCCTCATAGTTATTAAATTTCCTAAAAGAGTAAATGGAGAGATCGTAAAGCTATACGTAAAGAATTTTCATTATACGTCACTATTGCATTTAATCTATTAACCAACATATCGTTACTTCGATGTAAAAAGCTTTAAATACCAGTCATTAATATACTAGCTAGTAATCTTCGTTTGTACTCAATTGGTCACAAGGGTCAATTATAAATCCCGGAAACACATTTCGCACCTCATTGGCAACGGTGATGTAACGTTTGTAGTTTCGTATAGTACTCGTTTTCATTCATGATTCGTGCAAAAGAAGCTGGATCTTCAACTATTATCTGTAATTTGTAACGCAATTAAGAGAATTCAAAGCTATTGTAAGTATTTCGAACTTTGCAATATATAAAATATAAAATGCACTTTTATTTATCGTTTAATTTGGTTTTTTAAATTATAATATTGTCTTCTCTATTTTATAAATTATCTCTTTTTAATTTTATTAAAAAGCAAAACGAAAATTCGTAATTGTAGTGTATAAACTTTACGATCTATAGATTTTTCACGATAAGTACAATAGAATTTTAATTTATGTATTTTTTTTCACCTTCGCTAAGTTTGATGTTAACAATTATCGCTAATTAATTAATTTTTTTTCATGTAAATAAAAAATATAAATGAAAGTTTCATTAATTCAGACTCTGCAATTGTAACTGAGAAGTGAATATAGAATCGTCATTTTTATTTAATTTTCTTATTAATAATGTGCTTTATTAATTCGCTTGTAACATGTACTTAAAAAGATAAAAATTTATTTTTCTAAGTTCGTAAAAAGAAACATTTTTATCAGCAATATTGACTAATGCATGCGTCCTTGATATAACAGTTATCTCTGAAAACGTTCTTAAATTGATAATGATGATGAAACGTGAAAACGCAATCATACGTGTATATTTTCATTTCCTACGTATGTTACGATATATTTTATGTAATGGTTTCTCAAATATGAAAATTAAATAACTATTAAAATTATGATATAATTTATGTAGTATAATTATCTCTATTTTATATATCTACATATATTAATTAATATGATTTAGAACATTTTTAAATGTACATCTCATGAAATTGCTACATATACTTTATCATTATATAACAAATTATATAACAAATTTCAAGATAAAAGTTTAATATTAAAAATAAGATAAGGATTGTTTTTTAAATATTATTGACGTCACGCGGATAGAGATCATGTACCACGGTATTTACATTAATAATCTATATCTGTCTTTCTATTCGTTTGTAGGGCATTAGTCATGTGTTCACGACTAGTAATCAGGCGTCGCAGTAGATATCATTCATGAGCTGACATAAAATACCGGTGTATGACATTATCAAGTGACAAATATTTATGGCAACATATTTATGGCATAAAATCTATTTGATTTAAAATTGTGTTAAACTCTTCTTCGTTTGTGTTTACTTTACTTCACAATTTGATAATCAAAATAACAATCCGTAAATATATAAATGATTATAAATCTATCATATAAGTATAAGATACTAATTATACAGCTTTTAAATTAGATAGATTTTTATTTTTATATAAACAACGTTTCACTTCTATTATATAATTTGTTAGTTAAGTTAACACTAGATATTACATTTTATTAAAAATGTTATACTACATATTTAACTTAAATTAATGCTCGTTAAATTTATTTAATTTTAGTTTTAAAAATTATTTAATCTTTAATATTTTTTAGAAAGAAATGTTGCAAAATTTTCTTCTTATCTCCTCATTTTATTTCTCCACTGAAGACTTTCTATTTTGTTCGTATAATAATCACATTTGTTTCGACATTCATTGCGCATCTATTTATGGAAAGGCAATTAAAACTTGATAACGTCTTTCGATTCAGGAGAACGCTGAAATGTTCCATTCATATTAGTCTACTGTGTTGTATTACGTAACGTATTGCGATGATATGTCAGAATTTCGTTCGTGTAAGGGCCTTGGGCGATAGCGATCATTTTCATCATCCACCTCGGTTTCTCAGACCGCAAGTTGACTATTGATATATGCATACATAAAAAGGGTCTATACACCGGACTATACGAGAGACAAACAGCGATAGAGAGAAACGGTAAGAGTTAAAGAAGAAATTATATAGGATGTTTCAGATATCCTGTACATTCAACAAACGATATATATAGAAAGTCAAAAGAGACAGAAACAGACAGATCGGTAGGCACATTTATGTTTTCGCAATCGGCCATGAACGAATCGGATGCTCCGCAGAAGACATTATCGGAGATAATAGAAGCGGCTAGTAGCACTGAATCAGTTCAATCAAATAAAATAGTCCGCAGTAACGTCCCAGGAAACTACGGAGCAGTAATCAAGTATGAAATAGCATAGCTATTAAACATTAATAGCTTGAGAAATTTCTAAGAGAGGAGAGCTATAAAAATCCGCGTGATTTATAGAAACATCTTAAGATAAAATGAAGAATTTCATTTATATAGAAGAACATTCATTATAAATCTATCTTTTAGAGAATTAGATTTTATATGTATGACTCCGCAAATAATATTTATTTTTATTTCTCTTAGCTTTAAATTCTAAGACAAATAATATCATTAAAAATTGTCAATGCAATTTCCAATGTAAAAATCATTTTTAAAATAATTTAAAAAACAGACAAATATATATATAAAAGAACATAAAAAATGAAAATCTACTTCAAACATTAATTAAATTTATTCTGAATAAATTTATTTCTTTCCCAACATTAGAATTAAGTCTTCCAAGTTTTTAAAAAGAGTTAGACTATTATTTTTCAATAAGTTATTTAAATTTCATTTTTCAATAATAACATCAATAATAATAAGAAAACTTATAACAATTTATTATATTGCAAATGTGTCATAGATAATTCTGAAGAAGAATATAAAATTAAGGAAAAGAAGAGAACGAGATATTGGAAAATTATATTCAAAAGAAGAAATGTAAAGAAAATAAAAGAACAAAAATAGACGACAGATAAGTGATAAAAGATACAATAAATATACAGGGGTTGCAAATCACTTATGCCGTGTCTGGAACATCAGCATTGCTAATGACAGCCGTCAGTGACGACCTTCGCCACGTTTAGGTCTGGTCGAGAAAAGATCTCACATGACCCAACTAACTTCTCCATCTTTCACTGTACCTTTTCGTATCATCAGCCTCAGTCATCTTGCCGTCCTTTTCTTGAAAAGAACGTGACCTCTTGAGGGCTTGCATCGTGAACCCGACAACAATTTAAGATATACGTATTAACGCGGTGACTGACAAATAACAAGTACAGTACTTAATGAGTCGCATTTCTTGGCGTAACTTATTAAGACGTCGTTAATGCATGAAATTACGAAAGAAAGTACTAAAAGAAAAATTCATATCTAATGATACTTAATGCATTTCGACATAATATTAATAATTCATTAAAATTTTTTAAATCGATGATCAACATTGTATATTTTGTTTTTTGTCAAAGAATATTTTAAAAGAATTTTTAAAGCAGATTAGCAACATATAAAAATACTATATTAATAAGAGGAAAGAATACCCCAATTTGTGCGACTCTTCTTCAATATGTAATATTAAAGGTCACGACCAAGCGATTGCTTCAATGTCGAGGTATTTAATATTAATAGATATTAATTCTGAAATTTAAGTCCTGACAGATGGAATTTTAAGAATGCAAAACGATAAAAATACCTTGATTCCTAATTAAAATATGACTTCATCTTAAGTTAGCGTAAGTTAAATTAAAAGTTATCAATATGTTCAAAAGTATCAAAAATTAAAATATTAAAATTAATCTTTTAAAAAACACATTTTCATTTAAAAAAGAAAATAAAAAATCAGCTCCTTTCTTTACTTTCCCAATAAGTTTACTTAAAAGAGACAGATGATTACATTAATTATTATTAATAATTACTAATTATACATACTAATAAAAATGTTTATTATCTATTACACTATCAGTCATAATAAAAAAAAATGAAAGAATAAATTAGATATCAGCAATAAAATGTTAATCGTGCATTAATGAATATCTAATACACGATACATCTGCATTTGCGGCTTTGAATGGAGCTCGTTTCCTTTCTGTGATATGTAAATAAATTGCGCAATGAACCAAAATATATCGTCTGTCGTGTCTCGTTCGTGACGATCTTTTGGCACATGTTTTGTCGCGAACATGACGAAAACGCCAGAGAGACATAACTGAGAAGTTCAAAATTTATGTAAAAAATAGCAGCCGACCTGAAAGATAAAGATTTGTTTGATTTTCCACGTTGCGTTATCACGTATCGATAAGCACGCGATAAGGGGTACATAAGATATCGGGAGGAGCTGTAAAGCGCTCCGTATGATTTTTAAACTACGAATGGTACAACACATTATCGCATTTTTTTTAATACGATCAACAGTGTTGATTCTCGTGGAAAGTTTTCGTACTGTTTCGCTGTTTCGAATTATTTTTGCGAAACTTAGTATTCATTACAATCCAGTCATGATTCGTCATAGAAGTATAGATATATTATGCGCTAAAATATAGAATGTTAAAAATAAAACATTCTTGGCAAAAATTGTGGACGACATATTAGACTTTTGTCGGAGCGAATCATTGAGCAGGATGGGATTAATTTTTGAGTTAAGAGAAAATTCGCGGATCATAAAACATACACAACTGGTTTTATAATAATTTAATGACATGTAAAAATTCGCGTTGATAAGATCTTTGTATCCTTATGTCTACATCGTTCCAATAAAAAGTGAAAGTGTCGTTGTCTCAACATTATTCATTTACGACAACATGAGTAGTCACGAGCTCTTTCTTTGGCGAAATAAAATTAAGTGTTGTAAAAATTCAAAGCGACATATAAATGTTTTAGTAGGACGTTCGTCGCGTTTATAAAATTGTTTCGACATTGTCATCATCCATGAACATGAAGAAATTTTATATTAACATTTTAGTAAGAGGCGGCTCTCGCAGGAATGAATAATTGGGCTTTCCAGGATATGATCTTGGAAAGCCCAATTATTCATTTTTGTGAAAGCCATCTATTACTGCAATGCTAATATAAAATTTCTACACGTTCATTTACAGCTAATAAACTTGCTTATTAAAAAGATAAACCAATTTCTTATTTTGGAATAATTTAAATAAGAAAGGCAGAAAAAATAATTAACATCAGTGTTATTAACGCTATTAATTAAAATCATTTTTCTAAGTATTTAGCGATAATAATATGATAATAATAACAATGGTAACATGTTAATAAAATCATGATTCACATTATTATTACTGTATTTTTAATGATCTTTTTTTTAAAGAAGCACTTCGTTTAAAGGAAGATGAAGAATATAGTCATTATAGACACTATTCGTATGTAAACTATTTTGTCTCAGAATTATCCTTGCATTGTATGCATAAATTACAGATATAGAGAGGGAATCTTCAGAACGTAGCGTGCACGTGTAAAGCATGGTTACCTGCGGTTAGAACAGGCCAATACACAGGAAACTAGTAGAAACGGCTCGGAGTTACCTCATTCCCGACGTTGCTGCGAGGCGCGGAGCGCCGAAGTGAAGCTACAACGTGCCATACCGTAACATGCCGCGCATGCATAAGAATGCACACGGCCGGAAAGGTAAAGGTGGGTTCGATGACGTCGCGTAGTCGTAAACACCTGAGAACTCGTTATCATGACGATACAGACGCACCAACCGATGTTCATCCGCGGCTGCACCGCTGCCTTGGCCTGCTCCGCCAACGAGTTAGAATAGATGCATCGAACGAGTAAGTAATCCGTGACGACTGACGAAGAAACGTTAGTCGCCGACTATCTGCGTCTCTCCCCGATCTTAATATGTCACAGGAGGATGTAGATATTCTCAAAACGAGGAATACTTTGTCCCGTACATTGTTAGATATCAAAGAAGCAATGGTAAATCAATCTTTTGATTTACCATTGTTTCTTTGATAACGTTTTGTTATTTTTAATTTCCATGTCAAAATGTAAATCAATCCATTTCTGTAATTAGTTTCAAAGCCCATATTGAACATCGTCCATATTAACGTGTGCACTTAAGGAGGTTCTCCAGTCATAAAACATATATATTAATATTTACATATATACATTTACGTTAAACAAACTACATACATGTAAAAGTTGTGTTCATAACATTCTGTTTTCATTGAGCAACACATTTTTATAAATTATTTATTTTATTTGTTATATATTAATTTGTTTTATTGTTATAAACAAAAATTATTTAGTGATAACAAAAATCTAAATTTTTTTATATAAATATATTAAGTACTAAACATGACTTATGCAAAGTTTCATTAAGATTCACCAATTTGTTTATAACAAATAAATATTTTGTTTATTTACTGAACAATTAATATCTGCATCTCAATGTATAACTTTACATAAATATTTTTGAATT
>NW_017257076.1:756559-774206 GCF_001594055.1 Mycetomoellerius zeteki
AAAAATTTATTCTCAAAATTTGATTCTATATTATGTCAAATGACTGGAGAACCTCTTTAATAAACAATAAACTAAAGAATCAAATTAAATACATTTCCCTTAATTAAATCCTTTAATCTATTTTAATTAAATTAACGACATATTGGGTATATATGAGCGACTTATAGAAATGATAAAAAATGACTCAAATTGGGTATAATTTGACATTATGAATTTAACAGTGCATCTCATTAATTGTTAGATGCAGCGGCTGGAGAAGAAAACTTTTGAAATTGAGTCCCATCGGACTGTCGTAAAAGAGATACTTCGGGTCCTGCTAGATTCCAGAAGTTCCGCGAAGCAAATATGAAAGTTCTTATTCTCAGAAATTCCGTTTGAAACTATCTACGTTTTTGTTGTTCATCTGTAATATATTATTTTCTAAGAGAAGCTAGGTAAGAGAAATATGCGTATCATTCGAATGTGTACTTTTTATCGAGCTCTTAAACGCTTTCGCGGATGAATATAACTGGAAAATATTTGCCAACGATTACCTTTATTTGCGGATATTAATCACGGAATTGACTTAGTCGTTTACTCTCCTCGGGGCTGATCGTCGCTTGAGTTAGCTGGATAACGAGCGGCCCGTTGCGTGCTCAGAATAGTGTTGTACATCTGGGCGACGTACCCATCATCTCGAAAACCGGAACATGCAAAGGCAAATTAATTCCGAGCGTCCAGCTTTATGTTCATTACGTCGCCGGGCGACTTGTTGATAAATCATAAAGAATTTTCCGGGATAATATCGCGAACGTCGCAGGCGGATACGGACGGTGTGTTTTCTATTTGTCATTTGCATGCATGTGCGGTCCGCGATCGCGAACAACTCGAGGGGAAAATTTAATATGTCATGATTGCCTACGTTTTCAATGCCGGCAAATTCGCGACACCTAGCAAGCGTCATAGAGATCTCGGATTAGCGGAGAAAAACAAGACTATATACAAGAGAGAATAAATAATGTGCGAACGCGCTCAAGAAAGCAAAACTATGAGTTTTCGAAAGTAAAGCTCGAGAGGCTTATTTTCATAATTTACCCAATAAAAAGTGAAATTGCTGTGACGTTCGAGTTCTTCGTATCCCGTTTCATCCCGTACCATCGAAGTTCGCATTCAAAGTCACGTCCATGTCAAGATCTCGATCAATTGAATTGTTCAACGCCAGCCGATCGTCAATCTCGCGACGTATCGAACGCACAACTTGCCTCTGCGTCGCCGGACACACGTGAGTATTACGTCCTCAAGGTCGCCAGAGATTTAGTTTCAGGCTTTTAATTTTCTCGAGCATCGATAAGCCGACTTCGACGGTGGGATTTTTGTACCGCCCGGACTCAGGATCAGCTGCTATCTCTGATTAACGCCATTACGTAATAGCCATCGTCATAGACAGCCAGAAGATATCTTAGGCTACGCAGGTATATGTATTCTTGTGTACATAATTCTAGGCGAGCGAGCGCACTCGATCTCTGATCCTCGGACGCGAGTGCATGCATGCATGCGCGATGCGTGCACGCATGAGGACGTAGAGAAGCTGTCCAGAGATTTCCACGGAAAGTCACTTGAAAGAGGAGATTCGCCCGATTAATGTCTGAGAATTTTCATGTGACTTTCCCCGCGACACGACGTGAAACATTTCGGTGCAACTGCTGCGAAGATTTATGACCGGTTTTACCGTTATCTCATTTAACTTTAAGCTAGGTTTAACTCAACTTTCAGGAATGCGCTATTTTAATCCTAGAAGAAGGAAAAGTGTTTACGTAGACGACCCTAAGTATGTAATTATATGTTATCGCTGAAGAAGATTAGAAGACTAACCGGAACGTACGATTTCGAATTTGTATTGATTACACAGAAAAAAAATTTGCAGATTTTAAATAAATATTTATTCCAATATATATATAGTACTAACGAAATATTTACTAAATGTAAACACATATTTATTCGATTTAAACATAACTATTTTATTTCGAATAAATATTTATTTACTATAAATAAATATTTCGTACTATTGGAGTAAATATTTATTTTAAATCTGCAAATTTTTTTTTCAGTGTAATTATTGTTTATTCATCGGTCTTTTAATAAATTGATTTGTATATTAAGAAATTTTGAACGACTAGTGCATCTTGAACAGCGCCTATTCCCTCGAGTCCTTTTAATTTTTCTTTTGTACTTTTAAGTTAGGGAATCATTGACTTTCAAATTTTTGTTTACGTAAAATAAACACTTTTCCTTCTTTAAATTCAGAAACTACTTTTAAAAATGTGTTTTGAATCTAAATATCTAAAATTTAAATATTTATCTACCTTGAAAAACTAATTGGGCAATTATTCGCTAATGTATTGAGTCAAACGATTCAGAAGAAGACACAAATACCGATTCGTGGCTTGTAGAATAATCATTTAAGTCACGTGCTACGTACTATACAATCGTATGTAAAAAAACAGAAAAAAATGAGGGCAGGGAGTTCTAGAACGTATTACATTGAGAAGTTGTGGCTTTCAAAGTCATTTATTTATTAATCAGCGAAAAGTATACTTGATGCCCTATGCAAGATCGTGACAAGCGCGACGATCGAATCAGACATGCATATTCAATGTTACACATTCAATGTAAATACGATTAATGCACGCGAGATATTCCGATCGATATACAAATATGAATGTACATTATAACGCGATGAAATATATATATATATATTCATATCTACATCAAAACTTTATACCGCAATAAAAATTTTTTTCATTTTCTTATTATCCCACGTAATACACTTTATCCAAGAGACGTCCTGGAAATGTTCTTAGGACGTTCAGAGGACATAGAGATGTTCTTTGGATGCCTTAAGGATGTCCCTTAAAGATCTGTGCTGTATAAAATATTTTGTAAAGTAATATGATTTAAAAAACGAATCTTAACTTTATAAAAAATTTTGATATTATGTAGAAATCACATCTCTTTTATAAGAAGAATTATGAATAAAATTACATAACTTACAATAAAATAAATCATTAAGCAACAATTATCAAATTTAAAATTTATCAAAGAAATAAATAATATTTATGTAATATTATATATTGAAACAATCAGAATAATGACGAAAGGTTTTCTTTCGAACCAGTTTGATAGCTGGCATCGATTGAATTTGCTTTGAAAGATAAATTATATTGATTGACTTGACTTTATTTGAGAACTTCAATTAAAGCGCACAAAAAATCTATTAAAAATAATTAATCTTGTTATTTATTCGCAACGAAAATGCTTTACTATCGGGTTCCGAAAGTAAGTTTCGCAGAAAGTTTCGGAAGATGATTACAGTATTTCAGAAATTTTATGAAGATCATTACGACCCGGAACAAAGACAATCACCTTTCGTGGCACGACCCTGACTACCATGAGGTTGTGTTATTTTACTTTCAGCATTTCGTTCTAATTTTAGAAAAACACGCTTCAACCACTAAGACCGGAAATATAGGTTCACGGAAAGCAGAACGTGTAAAATAAGGCTCTATGTTACTGCATCGGAAGCGCGAAGATATTTCATAAGTTGAACGGACACAAATAAAATGCTTATGTAATGCTACTTCGGGCATCATTTAATATTTAAATTGCATTCAAGTAACCAAGTATATATACGTCATAATTCACAATTTAATATAGATAATTTTAATTATAAAACCGGTATATTGCATTAAGTATACCATACAATACAAATTTCATAGAGCTTGTATTAAATTTTAGTATTTACTTCTATTATACTTTTATAAATTATTAATTTATTGCAGATAATTTATATTAGCAAAATTTAGATTAGTAGAAAAGTATTTTTTTCACGATGTTTGAACATTCAACTTAAACTAAAATAAACCTTAAAATAAGACGTTATCTTAAACCTCGTTTTAAGAATTAGCAGAGAAAGAATTTACTGTTATTTGTGTATCCTGAAGATTATTTTATTAAAGATTATATATATTTCCTGAAGATTATTTTACTAAAATATTTCAAAGTTGTAAGTTTAAAATTCAATGAAAGAGAAGTACGCTCCACTTTTGTCGAACCCGAACCATAGCTTCCTGAGGCTCAATAGGAGCCTCATAAAATGCGCGTGTGCGATAATGATAAGTTCGCAATAACGGCACATATGCCGATTTCTACGGCATCCAAATTCCCATGACATATGTCACGTACGATCTTACGTCACGAAAGTAATTCATTCACTCGTTTGTACATAAGGGGTTCATGCACGCACATACGCATACACGCGCATCTACACACGTGCAATTCACATAGAATTGTAAAAAAGAAAATAAATTCATCCTGGACAGAAAATTGCAATCTGTGCATTCTCTACCGATACTCCCACCTACAGACTCCTACACGTGCTTTCTCTCTCTCTCTCTCTCTCTCTCTCTCTCTCTCTCTCTCTCTCTCACTTTCTCTCCTTTTCAAGAAAAAAAGGAAGATCTTACCTCTCGTAACAGTATCCCGGTATCCCGTTCTTTTACGAACGCAATGGCGATAACCCGCCCTCGCGTTCGCTTCTTTGCTTTGATGACGATCGGTGGAAAAGCAAGAAGAGATGATTTCCACGATGAGAGGCTGGCGAGGAATAGTCAAGTCACTCACGGAGGATTTTTCGCGCTATATTAATCGAAGGTCGTTCGATCACTCGCGATCGATTAAAGGGGAGGAGGGGGAGTGTAGCTGATCCGACCGACGAGAAGAAAAGGGTTGCGCCGCGCGCGTGCGCACGCTTGATCGTTATCCGCGACTGCTATCGCGCGCGATTCGCTTGATCGCGAGGATTGAATGACTTACAAGAGATCGGTGGCGCGAAAGATACGATCTATCGCAGCCTGAGGCCGAGTTAGGACTGTGGACTCTGACAGGCCGCGACTCCGCTCTCTCGCTCGCGAGGGCCAAGCCTACCGACTCACACTCCGCTTCTCTCCTGATGCCGGCTACGCGACAACGACCCCACCATCGTGGCTCCTGGTGCACGCCTGGTAGCGCTCAAGCGGAGTGGTAGGAGCAGCTACACCGCTCCGCTTCGTCCCGCGTCGAACCACGCCGGTCGCTCTCCTCTTGGTGAACCGGCGGAATCGGCGTGACGGAATCGCCAAGACACCCGATGGTTGTGTCTCTCGCGACTCAATCAAGGGAAGTGTGAGTGTACGCGTATTGCATGTGCGAATGTGTAGTAGTGCCAGGTGTTTTGAGTATACTCAATGAACTCATGAGGACTGGTATTTTCAGCGACGTCTACCATTTTGCGGATGTCCAACAGAAGTTCATTGAATTCTTATCTATCAGTTACGACAGACGTATGTATTTTACCTGTGTGTATTTATATATGTTGTGTGTTACAAGTAACGGAATATTTGAGATTAATTGAATTAAATTTATTCTATTAAAGATTCTGAGATTATTCTATTAAAAATATTTGTTCGAGATTTAATTTAATTAAATTTATTCCATTAATTTTATATATAAAATTGAGATTATTCCATTGTAAATATCTGCTATCTGCTTAAACGAATATTTACATATAACAATTCAATTGAATCTATTCCGTCGAGATTAAACTTGCGACCATTCTATTGCAAATATTTGCTTTAACAAATATTTTTTAACGATTATATATAATGAAATTAAATTTATTTAATTAATTTTAAATTTGAGAAATCATTCTACTAAAAATATTTAATATCTAAGAGGAACTTTTACCAGTTATCTATATAGCGTTACCTAGAGTCGTAATAGATGCTTGACTGTAGCTGATAGCCGTTACTACAAACTGAGGAGAGACAGAGTAGTTTTCTTCCGGGTAATTTTACCTGACAGTGAGATGGGTGAGAGAAGTTCCGTGAACTTTAACTAATATTAATTTATCCTCTGTGTCTTTTACATTTTTTCATTGAGAGGAAATGGTAGACCATTTAAATCAGCATTAATTAATATATAGGTAATTGAAATATAAAACGAGGAATTTATTCAAGTAAAGTTTTTGTCGATAAGATTTAAAACATCATTCATTTAAAAATACGTCTTCTATTAATCTCTTTTAATATATTACAGAAATTTTTTCTCGACTGTCATCGATATGAGAAGTGCAAATTTTGGAGAAAATATCTAATATCAATATATCTATAATAAACATCTTTAATTTAATATAATATTTATTTTGAGATTTCTGGAGTTACAGGATAAGTACAGTTATATAATCGCTGCGTAACTTTGTAACAGGATATCGCGTAGTATCTTGTACCGAAGACAAGCAAAAGCAAAACATATACATTTAAAGGAATTTAATTAATCTCGGTTTGTGATAAAACGATTCATAAAATATGTAATTTTAGATCGATTTTTTCAGAATCTAATTATTAATAAATTACTACGGTGATCAACATTTAATCACAATGTATATTTACCTGTCGTGTTAAATTATAATTTGATATTATATCATTGATATTCCAAGCTAAATTTATTCTGATATATAATAGAACTTCCATCGGGCAAATTTCACACTTATATGTATCTATTTATTAAACATTTATTCATGAATTCCTACGATATTATATAAAAAACTAATTACTAAAACATTATATATGAAATATCAATAAATTTAGTCTGAATTTTTTGTGTGTGACCTAAAATCTTGAAGAAATAAGCGTGCTTTTATACTATCTTGAATTTAATCAATCAATTCACACACCGAGGTTATGAGAACTTAATTGCTTTTTCATTGCCAACTACTTGTTATCTCGTATTCAGAAGTAATAATAAAATCTCGGAAGAGAGTAAACTATAAGATTGCAGGAAGAGTCATCACTTATTAATGAATTTAATAGTGAAACATACAGGGTATCCGATAAGTTTTAACAAAGCGCTCTTATGTAGATAGAACGAACTAAGCTAAGTCGAAAAGTCTTCTATCATTTTGCAATTTTCGCAATAGTGAACGAGATATTAATTTATCTAAAGATTGTCGAATAAGTGGGGTAAAGTCGACGCATAAGACAATTTTAAGATTTCTTTCAGAGCTTTTTGCGAAATATCTTAAAGATGTTTTTTTTAGAGAACTTTTAAATCTCAAAATTATTTTATGCGTTAATTTTAGACATTCTGCTCATTGGGTAACTAAAAAAATTGCGAAAATTGCGAAGTGATAGAAGACTTTTCAACTTACACAGTTTAGTATAATCGCTCCATATACACATGAGCGTTTTGTCAAAATTTACCGGATACCCTATACGTTTAAATTTAATATATGTGTGAAATATTTTTAAAAAGTTTCAAACTTTTTATGTTAATCAATTAATAAAAAAACATATAAATAGTTTTAGAACTTTTGATTAAAAGAAGCCACTAAATCTGAATTATCAATCAATGATATTATCATTTGGCTCATATTGTATCAATTACTTACACCTTTGATAAATATTAATTATATTTCGCGTGGTATCATAAAATTGATTCTTAAAATTGCTATAAGTACTGCTAGAATTGATGTATTTTATCAAAGGTTAAATTCCTCTTAAATGGAAAATTGTGTGTTCGATATCTTTTCCTTTAATTTAAGAAGACGCTTGCTACTAGGAAGCCGGCTTGCTTCAAGATTTTACGATAACAGTTCCAGAAATGAATCGGGTTTTGAATTATCTGTAGAGTTAACGTTTTAGAAAAGCATTTAGATAATCTCCAGGAGCATTATGTGATTTTGTCTCGTAAATGCACTGATGCGGTACGAAAGATCTATTATCCTGCAATCAGGGACTTTCATGATATTCCGGATCTTTCACTCTGCAGTAAGGTCACGACTTATTACAATGGTCCGATGACTCCGACGGTTAAGCTATCGAGAAGCGTCCTCGAAGAAGATAAAGACTGATTCACGTTGTATAAACAGCAGGAAATAGGCGTTGCATTTTGACAATGAAAAATGTTAATACGTATGCTAATGAGTACGCGATACAAAACGGTAACGAAACGGCTAATGTGAAGACTTCGGTTTCCGTGCTTGAGAAACTCGTAAGCGAGTCCATAAACAAAATTATTTTAATTCTTTACTAATTATGTAACTGACGTAATTCGAGAGAGAGAGAGAGAAATGTAAAAATATATAAAAATAATAGAAAAATTGAGCATAAAAGCAGGAGAAGCATAAGAAAGTTGATACAGAAATAATTATTATTATGTTGAAATGCCCTTTATTCAATTTTCTTAGTGCAATTAAAGATAATATAGACTATAGCATATAAAAGAACGTAAAGCAATAAAATGTAAGCAGTAAGCGAATCGACTAAACAGTAAAGACGTACAGATATGGCAATAACATAAGTATAGCAAATCTAAAATGTTAATTTTCTTATTATTTAGTTTTTTGTGTGCCAGTTACTTCTGAATATTTAACGCATCATGCATCGTTATATAACAATTATCTATTTGCTGAAGAAAAATGACACATTTTTTTCCAATACGCTACACAATGAATGACTACAGGCGATTCTCAGAAATTTTTTTCTATCTTTGATGTACAATATTATCAGTGCGTTTACAACGAATAGATAACACAAATCATAGAACACAAAAACTTCACTAAGCGCCGCCTTAAAATGACCTCGATTGAAATCTCTCGGGCAATACAGGTGAATGCGTGGGGTCCCCTCATCGGTCACACGTACCACAATGAGTCAGTCATAGCCGTATATTTTTTGACCTAGAAAAAGATTCTCAAGAGGTGCAGCATGGATAGACAAAATGAAAAAAATCGAACAACGAATAAAGTCAAACTAAAATGATTTGACGCGATCATTGCCGCCAACATAAACGTGGCCATTACGGATTAGCAATTAGGATCGTAATACAGATTGAAGATCGTCCAAGTCATTAAGAAAATGTTGCCGTTTATTTCACACGATTCTATATATATATTTTTTTTTAAGTAAAGGAAAATGAGCGATATGTGAAATATGAAACAGAATCTCAACGCCAACATGAAGGAACCTAAGATGCGTTTGTCTAACTATTCCTATACTGTTTGGAAAATGTATTTAATACTTTATTCAGCATTGTATACAGGCAGTCGTTGACTGTCTAAACATATTATTTGTCTGTCATACTTAGTGTTAACGCTGGTCTAATCTCACGGGTAGAAGTGCGTCCTCAAGGATGTATTTAAGAGGCTCGTTACTTCAATAGAGCTGTCAAGAGTATCGCTCAATTATGGCTAGCCAGTGGCTCTTTTCGAGATAGGATATTATGGAATGTCAATGGTTAAGGCCAAACTGTCACATGTTATTATATCGTCATCAATATGTTCTGTCATACGTCAAATTTATAAATACAATAAAACTTACGCAGCATTTTCTTAGAAGAATTATGTGTTAATTAAAAACCAATTTAATTTACAACAGCAATGGTTTTATTATAAAATTGTAGCTGCTTAAAGTTTAAATTAAAAATGTGTTATTTAAATATTTAAAAAGGTTTTTGTTAAGATTAACCGAAAATAGTTAATTGTTCAAAATATCGAATGGAAAAGCATTAAGACAGAAAGTAAGTTTCAAACCGACTTTCGAAATTGTGCTTGATGATTAAAAAATTGTTTGACTGTTTGATGATGGGTTAGCATCAGTATTCGCAATAAGAAACAGGAATAAAGTAGGAATGAGAAGAGGGCCTCGGTTTCGAGGAATGTAATGAGGTAACTCGTGTTGCAACTCAATCTGTCGTATGCAGTCTTTTACGTATAGATGGGATTTATAATCGCAGTATTCCCATTAGTCACGGATCACCAAGGGTTGCCGCGTACAATCGCTCGTGCTAACAACTTCGCGCGCACGATAACGAGCTACGCAAGTACGTTAGTCGCCTATTCGTGCGACTGTATCTTCTTTTTTCTTGTTGCAGTCAATAGCAGCATGAGTAGCACGACTAATGGTCAACTCACGTTAGTAAATAGCCACGACTGTCTTCCGCAAATCTCCATCCAGCTCAGAGTTTCTTTTCCAACAACATCTCCATTTACAAATCGAAACGCGTGGCTAAGTGAGAATGAAATTATTCTTTGATAATATCGCTTAAACTAATCTCTCTTGTCTCTCTTCCAGTTATTATTATCAGACTCCTGCAGACAGACATGTTACGCCAGTTACGTGATTTCACATCAAGTCTGGCTCAGAAAGTCGCCGGTGTGGAGACACCTTCATCCTTGGAGAGAAAGACAGGAGCCACTTAAATAGAGTCACAGTAACTCTATAACATAAGCGTGCCAGTTGGTGGCAAATTTGCGGATGCGTGCAATTGGCATTGCCTATGCCCAGCTCTGTATATGCGTCCACCTATATATTGGTAGACCGCCGACCGGCGGTCCAATCGACAGCTATGAAGCAGTTAACTTAATATAGACGCACTCGGAATGTGTGCCATCGGCGACCTCGAGGCCTTCCCTAGGTCAGTGCTAATTCTCGAGAACGGACCGCATCTTCCAAATTTCCGGTCGGCCTTGAAGGTATCGTCAGTGCGGACGAAACCCGATTGGGCCTGTATATTTGCTCACTTCCTTCTATTAGGTAGTAAATATGTACATAAAATAATATGTAAATGACGTCTCGCGCATGTTTTTGCATAATACATTTCGTAGAATATCTTTTCTGTATAATTTATTGTTCTACATTGCATAATTTTATTTTAAAAGAATCACATCAATTTGCTCTGAACAGATAATAATTTAGATAATTGTAATATCATTTGACATGTCGCGTTATATTTAAAAGAGAAATAGAATCTTTTCTCGCTCTTGGAACTAACGAGAATAAAAATATAAAGAAGTTGAATACGTTACAATGACTTGAATTTACATTGCTCTTCATATTTCTAATTTTTAAATGTCTATATTTAATGCGGTATTTGTGAAACAGAAGAGATAGTTAAAATTAAATATTAAATTTGTTGTATTGCAAAACTGGCTTGGCAGATTTATCATCAATACTACAGTCTTTGATAAATATAAAGATAGTGACCATTTTCAGCGCTTTCACTACAACACAGGTTTGCTGTGTTTAATTTGAAATGCACATGCGAAACGCGATAACGATATTCGCTGTAATGTAGCGGTTGTTGCGATGTTATCAATACGAAAAAACCTAAAAGAATGCTAATGATATCCGGAAATTATTTCGAATTCTTAAAAAATGCTATCTGATAGAAAAATACATGTATGCATATAATATTGAATACATTACGCCGAACAAGCTGCAGCTCTGTTCAACAGAAAAACAAACAAAAGAGTGTGACGACACTGTATGGACAATCGGCGTAAAATACATCGTCCCTGAACATAAATAAATTTTTTTGCCTTAAAGACTGGTCATTGAAAGTGTCGGATTGTTAACGGTATAAAAAAAATTTGCATTTTGTTGACTCTTACATTTTATCTTGTCAATTGAAAGCGCAAACAAGTTAATGTTGGTTCAAGAATGTATATGCAAAAAGGTAATAAAATGCATACGTGTAAATGCATATTATGCATAAACAAAAGTTACATTGTTCATCGGAAGTATGAATCGTACGAGTAACAAACAATCACGCAATCACAGTGATATTTTCTTCAGATTATTTTCAAAACAAAAACACGATTCTTGATTCTATCAGTTTGAATTAATCTGACGTAATCTCTGGATAATTAATATAAATGTATTCGATTGTGTAGAATGTTGAAGGAAGAAACAATAAAAAGAAAAATAAACAATAAAATTTCAGCATTTGTGCACTAAAATATTGCTACTTACTATATGATATATATTGTTGCTAATTATTTTATTAATGCAGTGCAAACTGAAGGACAAAGTTAAGCAACATTTGAAAGTTACTATTGCAGAGTATAATTATCTGAAATGTTCATTTAAAAATAATTTCTCTGAGAAAGAAAGACTAATACTGTAATAATATTTTTTATATTTTTTTTATATTCTTTTTATATTCTTTCTCTGCAATTCGGATTATTTTATTAGCTGCGCTAAATCCAAATGATTACTTTATCTTGCCTGAACTCGCGAGCAATTTCTGACGGCAATATCGAGACAATCATTTGTTTTTTAACGACAGTGACCTTCAATTGGCTAATAACTATATTTGTTTGCAATCGCTGATCAATATTAATAATGTCAGTAGCACAAAAAAACGGAGGCATGTAATAATATATTAGATAACCAAATGATAGTCAATCGAATTAAACGATAGCGTTTACTCAGGTCTATATCGATGAACATTTCGCATCAACGAGTAGTTAATCGTTTCGATAAATACTCCACGCTCGGCGCTGATTTTGAGGCAAAAGAAAATGTGTTATGCATTAATTATTAGCATAGCAGTTTGCGCTTTACGAATCTGTCGCAACAGCAGCGTATGCGACAATGATATTTACACGAGGCGGATATACCGGTGCAAGTATATGTCCGTGGTATTAGTTCCGTTATCCATCTCCCACGTAACGCAACGCGACAGACACCGGCACTCGTACCCGTGTCGCGTTGTTCTCGCTGTTGTTATACCCGGTGACGCTACCAACGCGGATTGATGTTTGCGTAGCGTGTCATTTCTCTCGCGAGGATACCCGTCAATTACGGAGCACGCGCGTATCACCGTTACGCTGGGCTGCGTAACGCATTTATACTTAACGTGCGTATGACGTGCGTTACTCTAGTTAACGCGCGTTAAATAAATGCGTGTGATTACGTAGCAAAAAGATCGTGCGATAAACCCACGAAGAAGTAAGCTTCCTACGATGGGTTCTTCGGCGGCAAAACGGCCCCTAGATAATTTAATTTAATTTAATTTAGTGTATATTTAAACACACATACACTGAAAAAAGATTGGCTGCTGCAGCAAATTAGATGGTAAAATATGGCATAGCATTTTTAATTGGTTACATCAGTCAATTTTTGGTTGTGTTAGCCTATCGAAATCCTATACTGATATTGCGGATAGATTAACGCAACCAAAAATTGACTGATGTAACCAATTAAAAATGCTATGCCATATTTTACCATCTAATTTGCTGAAACAGCCAATCTTTTTTTTCAGTGTACACACACACTTTAAAAAATTATATCCAAGTATGCAAATATGAGTAAATACACAAATGGTTAGACACCAGCAACACTGCTGTTACAACGCTTATCAGAATAATAAAAAATTAAAGAATAAAATAAAACAGTATACCTATAACACATAACTACAACTGAATTCATTAAATATTTGATATTGAGCCTCCAGATTGTTTGTTTTAAATTGTTTAAAAGAGGGACACTAATAATATTATAAGAAATAATTATATAATAATACACTGAAAAAAAAGATTGGCTGCTGCAGCAAATTAGATGGTAAAATATGGCATAGCATTTTTAATTGGTTGCAGCAGCCAATTTTTGATTGCGTTAGCCTATCGAAATCCTATACTGACATTGCGGATAGGCTAACGCAATCAAAAATTAGCTGCTGCAGCCAATTAAAAATACTATGCCATATTTAACCATCTAATTTGCTGCAGCAGTCAATCTTTTTTTTCCGTGTAGAGGAGAAGGTGATATTATATGGCCAGTGTACATATTTTGGCCTCCCTTAGTGGGTGTCTTTCAACAAGCAACACAGTGGGGCACAATGATCATGTCATCTTTGTTTAACATTAGTAAACAACAAGGATGTAATGATCCATTGTGTCACACCGTGTCATTTGTGTCGCTTGTTGAAAGACACACAATATTTCCGCTATTATATAGCGAATCCTAATGATTACTTATGGAATTATTAGTTCGGTAGCTCACCGTTACACCATGACGCTAATATTACCAATACTCAATAGCCAGCACTTATTATAATGCATTTTTACTTTCAAGTATTTCGAAACGTTTCTGAGGTGGATTTTAGCATTTAATTACACCTACTTCCCCTCATTTTTCTTAAGCTTGAGCGTACTATCACATGAATATATGTATTTTTGAGTGTTATTTGCTATTTAACATTTTATTTGACTGTATATATTTTTAGTTATGCAAATTTAAACAATATCATAACATTTTGCTAATGTGGCCATCTATGGATATTGATTACTCACGACCTCTTTTTTGAAATTTTCATATTAAAATAATTATTTGATAATCGATTCTATAGCTCTACGGTTAACCTACAGTTTATATTACATGTACTATTTTTAGTACTGAGCAGCCTATATGCAGAAGTCATGTGAATGTATATACATTCATTTGCATATATTTTAAAATGTTTGACTTTTTTGTTAATTTTGTAACCAAATACTGTTTTCTAAACAAAATTAATATTTTAAGGCAATTTTGATGAAAGGCCACATTAACATCCATTGTTTTCTTCGAGTCATTATGCAATGTCGCCACATTTTTATTAATAGTATCCTAAGTAATAAATATTTCGTAACTTTGAATCCAGAATCGATTTAACAACATTTTAACGAATGTAATTGTCAAGTTTTGAACTTAAATATTGATTATTAACAAAGTTATTGTGTAAAATGTAACTGGGGTGTCATAATTCACCCACCTTCTCCTCTATTAAACGTCTAGGGGCCGCTTAAAGCGAACGCGAAACAGTTACGTTACAAAATGTCCCAATTTAATCGCTTCTTTAGAGTAATCGTAGGAGAAGTTGTCATTAATCATTTCATAATAAAATGCAAATCTGCATAATAACGTCGGTTAATCTCAGGTCAGCGAGTGTTGTACTTTTTCAAGCGCTAAGAGGATCGCTCATTCGGCACAGCAGCATCACGATCTCACATGACCGCATTAAGTAATGCCTCACCTGACCAACGTTTCGTGACGTGAGTCATTCGCACCTCAGGGATTTCCGATCACCTGCTAACGAGAAAGTAGCGCGTCACGGTTCAAAGTAGAATCGGCATCTCTCGATATCCTGGATGCTCTCAGTTTTCGCCTTCTCACGAACGAACGGTCGTCAGGCGATCGAGCTCGATGTGCTCTCGCACGTGACAGTCCAGTGACGAGGAGATCGCAAATTACATCCCCGACTTTTTGCTAGCGAACGTAATCTAGCCGCGTTCTCTGAAGACCTTGGAAGCAAGCCCTCTGATTTGCGAACGTTTTGTGTGCGGGATTAATCATCACACATCTGCGATTAATTCGCTATTACGGTTGTCACGCATCATTGCTGCTACGCGTGACAACCTGACCTATAATGCGACACGATAATAATTTCTTCTAACAAATTAGCGACTATCTATTGAAAGAGTCACAACTGTGACAATTTTTTATAGCTTTTCATGATAAAGTTGAAGTACAATTTTAAAGCAAAATGTAAATCATAAAATTACCTAACGTTTAAATTTAAAAAGAAAAAGGCATGAATTTTTAGTTATAGAATTAATTATATTTTACAGTTTTTATTTACTGTCTTACAGCTTTAAAATCGGAAATGTATAAAGATTTTTTCAGAGACTAAAATATACAGAGATAAAATATTCAAAGATAAAAATAAATTTCGACTTTGCTTAGAATACATATTTAACTACATTATTTTTTAGATTCTAGAAACGTAAAAAATTGTAATAAAAAATCTGCAAATTGCAGTATATGATTTATATGAGAAAATAAATGATATCAATCCGCGGATTGTATAGCTAACAACGTTCATTATACGTTTATATAACTCATAATAAAATCTAATCGGCTCGCAAAAAGCTGAGTACACCAACAAATATTAAGATTACCATACTTTTTTCTTAATAGCACTTAGCTTCATATCTCGTAATTACAACGTTGATTCGACCTCGTCCGCGATTTATCCGACATAGAGTTTCTAAAATAGCGACGTATGTATGCATCCTTTTTCACGTATGCTTGAATGTGAAGCTTTATATTCGAGAAATATTGCATGCAAAAATATTATAATATATGTTACGTATATTATAAATTTTCATGTGCAATATAAATTCCAGAATATAGGCTAAGTGAGATAAAGAATATTTCGACATTTACAGTAAATAACGAAGCCAATATTATAAAATAAATATCTCAATAGCAATAGTAAGATTTAGTCATATCTTCAGCATTATCTTCATCGTCTTCAACAAATTAATAATTTGCTTAATATGTTATTAATATTTCATTAAGTGATGAAAGCAAATTAAAATAAATTCCACGAGTGCAAACATAGCAACAATAATGCCGATCTAACGTCGTACGTTGCATAACAATAGAGACAAATTGCCTGACAAGTTCCCATGATTCTTCACGAATCTGCTCTCGCCTTCCGGCGCGATGCAATTGCAACTGCTTCTTCTTATTCTTCCACATATACCGTCAAACGAACCTCCCGCGCCGCTGCAAATGAACCGATAAAGTGCCGGTACCGCGCGAAGGTATTACGATACGCCCACGCTATACAGACGACGTTTGCACGAGAATGTTACGCGTTAATGAGCCGACTTCCCGGACATGGCGAGTTTCGACGGCCGCAGTAAATCGTCAGCTGACAATGACATTGCTGCTTGTCACGTCGCAGACGCCACGGATTCCGTTTCTCTCGCAACGCTGTCTAACAATATGCAACGTGAAGATTACTGCTTGAAAAGCAAATATTTCTAGCAAAATTAATGATCATTGCATTCATTTATCGTCCTTCTTCATTTTTTTCTAATATTAGCAACTGTGACTTATAATAATTAAAAGTTTATTGTGGTTTTTGTTAACTTTTATTTGCTCATATTTATGCGACAAAGATTTTGGCGTTTAAATTTTATCATCACAATACTTTTCAATTGTCTAGAATTATAAGAATATTGGAACGAGAAATTAATCTCATTGCAGATTCCTTTAATTAAAATATATTACAGCAACAAAAAAAGATAATGATGTAAAAATATATAGTAGTGATAAACTGATTATTAATAAAATAGAAAAATTAAGTGGCTAAGTTTGTGTATATTAGTAGATGTATCATACGTTGTAAGATAAAGTTATATACAATTTCATTATTCTTTTGCAAAAATTTGTTATTGAGAGATGTGCAAATCTGTATCCTAAGGGAAGTGCGATAAGAAAAAGATGACAATGCAAATGTAGTTTTTATTTGTATATTTGTTTGCAATCTCTATTATGTTTTTTTCTTTATATTTTTCAGTTTAACGTTGCATTATACGATCACTATACAGGGTGTTTCCAAATTAAATCGCAAAACTTCGGGAGCGTGTAGAGGAGTAAAAAACTAAGAAAAAAAGTCCTATAGACATATGCTCGTTTTTGCTCCGTTTCAGAGAAATCGAAAAAAAATGTTTACATTTCTTGCCATATCTAGCACCGACATATTTGATTACATTTTCCACTTTCTGTTATGAATTTGTCAGTCGCTCTTTGAAAGCCTTTAACAGTAGATGAATTTTGTCTTTTGCAATATGCCGCGTACGTATTCTAATAGTGAATATGCTGATATGGTTTTTGTATACGGTTTCTGCAACGGTAATGCTTTAAAGGCGGTGCGAGAATATGCACGACGATTTCCAAACAGAAGAGTGCCAAACCGAAGAGTGTTTATGTTGACATTTAATAGATTGCGAGAGACTGGA
>NW_017257076.1:774343-810417 GCF_001594055.1 Mycetomoellerius zeteki
TTGTATTGCTGCAAGAGGTGCACATTTCGAACAAAATCTTCATTAAAAAGTTTATAAATAAAATAATTAAAATAATAAATTAAATATATTTTTTTCTTTTTTCGTGATTTCCTGCGAAACAAAGCAAAAAGGAGCATATGTCTATAGGACTTTTTTTCTTAGTTTTTTACTCCTCTACACGCTCCCGAAGTTTTGCCATTTAATTTGGAAACACCCTGTATAAATGACGAATCGAGATATTACGAAGAATGCACTTTGTCTTGGCAGACACGATCAAAGGTTAACTTGGTATAATCAGAGAAACAGAAAATATTATTAAAAAGATAAAAGTCAATCGATCATCAATTTATGCCATACATTAGTTTCACCTGTTTGCTATTCCTTATACCGCCGTATGGTTTTCTTTTTTTTCCGCGAAAATTGTTCAAAATTACTCGCATTTACAACATTATCGGTTATCGCATAAAACTCAATTACAAGAAAAAATAAATAATAAACATTAAAATAAAATAAACTGTTAAAATATAAATAATAAAAAATAAAAATAGATACTATTGTAAGAAATGCTTCAAAAAACTGCATAATTAAACTTAAGCAATTCATGATTATAATTCATAATAGGACAAGTAATTTTTGTAAATCCCAAAATTTTTACTCTGCAATAGACCTCTGTGAAGCTGGTCTATCTTTTTCAAAATTTAGAAAAAATAAGTAGAGTTCTGATTGTCCTCTGAAGAGTTCTAAAATTCTCAATTGATTTTGGAAAGAGTTCCATTGATTAAAGCGGTGGAAACACCATTGGAAGTAACGGAGGGGTCAACTTTATGATTCTGAAAATTTAGAATTATTAACTTCTTTATCTTTCATTTTAACACTCTAATCTATATAGAACAATCGATAAAACTTTTTGGAAGCTTACCAAAACTCTTAAGAAAATGCTGCATTTCCGAAAAATAAAAAAAAAATTATTAAACTTTTTTTTTAGAAATCCACCGTTATGTACGAATTTTAATAGCTCTCCAAAGAGTTCTAACAATTATCTTTAATCATGCCAAGAACAAAATAAAAAAGTTCTAGGAAACAGTTTCTAAGGACTACGTAATAATATCTGTAACGTGCTCAGGTTTGTAAATGAATATTGGCCTGTACATTTCAATAAACCAATTCGACAAAATGTGGTAGACAAATCTCTTAACAAATATGTTCTCGTAGTATATCATTATTTGTTAGAGTTTATAAACCGAGACGGTTCCGGTCCGTTCTACCTCGTGCAATCAACAATCTACACGGTGCGCTCAGCAGCCGGTGGTAATCTGCTCTTATCTTTTCTCCGCCACCTATGGTTTTGCAATTTAGACGTATGCAACATGAAATATCGTTGCCGCGGCAAGAAAAGGCGCACGGGGCGATTTCTACCGCATACGCGCCAACTGAAATCCTTATCGGTCTTACGGCGATCCGGTCGGAATGCACACTCTGAAATGTAATCGTGAAACCGAACGACGAAGGAAAAAGAGAAAGAAATAAAAGAAAGAGCCCCGCATAAATTACAACGTGCAAATGTTATAGATGCGAGCGAGACATTTGCCTGCAGATATGCGGTAAAAGTTACGGTTGAAAACACGTGCATCCGAATGAGAGAAAAACATTGGACCTTTTAACGTAAAATATATCGTGTATTTGCACAATTACAATTATGCAATCGAGTGCTTACACTTTCGCTGCGTGTCTATATAAATTTGAAAAAAATAGAAAGAAAATATTATTGATGATCTTTGTAATAATTTTAACGCGCCCTAGTTAGCCCGAGGATCATAAAGTCAAAATTAAAGTGAAGTTCTTGCTGCTCGTCGTCGCGAAGAAGACGACGATTTAGTGATGAGTATGAGTACAAAATAATTAAATTACTATCACGGTTCTACTTTCACCTCATTTCATTGACAAGTTTCTCCTCACGTATGTGACAATGTAATAATTTATGCCCCGTGTTTTGCCATCCCATTGACGCGTTGCATTTTAATCGGCTAATAAGGAAAACGTACGTTAGAAATGTGACAACATAGTCATAAAGGTTTAACAAACCAAGCGTAACGAACGTCAAGAAATAGCATGGGATTATACACAGTAAAAACATTTGTGTATCTGTGTTGGAAACGGTCTACTCACATTTGTGTTTACAGTTTGTGTTGGATATTTTAACATACTCGAGTGTTAATTTAACGTAATATGATTATGTTATTTAAAGATTTTGCAAAAATAAAAAACAGAGGGTCGATTGTGTATCTCGAAATAAGGTAAAAATTGCAAAAGTGAGCAAATTCACTATCTACTACTGGATGCACTCACTTTCTCCTTGAGATTAAAAATTTTTCTGCAAACATGAACTACATAAAAGTGAATATTTCAATATTCAGCACATTTTCAGCAATGTAAAATGTAAACTAAATTATCTAAATGTCATTCTAGATAAAGACATTTTTTAAAATCTAAGATGCAGATAAAAGTAATTAATATTTTTAATATCTAGATAAAGATGAGATAACATCAAAATATATTTCATCTAGATAATTTTATATATATTATTATATATTATATATATAAATATACATAATAATATATTATATATATTATTATATATATTATTATATATGTAAAAATATACACATGTCGACAATTATACTTTACGATCAATGTTGGATCTTATCTAGATAAAATTATCTAGATGATCATCTAATCGTGTTACAATGCGTCTTCCAGTTGTAGACTGTTTGTACAACTGAGGAAAAATCCTTTATATTCTTCCTGTCTATACTTTATACCTTACGATTATAGTCGTGGGAGATGCAGTACGAGAGCAAAAAGAACGCGGCGCTTGAAAAATAAATCGCGAGTAACTAAATACTGCTAATCATTATATTACGAAATACGCATTCATTTGGAAAAAAAGAAGATTCACAAAGTGACCCTCGGAGACAATACAAACAAGAAAGTATCTATGTGTGAATTACACAGCATTGCGTAACGTACGACGTCGCGACACGTCGATTAAATTATCACAGGCGCAAAGAAATTAATGAAAAGATGAACGCGATAAAAACACGTGCTAAATATAAACGTACACTTCAAAAATATTCTTTTACACAATTTAGAAAATAGCTTTTTAAATGCAAATTTTTTTTCTTTTCCACGATTAGAGACAATTGATATTAAAAAATGAAGAAGAAAAGAATTACAATAAATAATGCCACAAATTTGCTCTAAAGAATAGGTTCAAATGTAATACGATAAATAAATAATAATAAAGTGCATTAAAGCATTTAAGCATTAAAGAATTAAAGAAATAAATAGTTATTTGTCGCAAATTAAATTATTAATTTACGACCCTCTCTAAACGATGTTACGTATCGAGACAAGGTCAGAATGATTTTTAAGTTCTCCGAACTATGATGTTGGACCTCAAACTTGCGGGAGTATTCAATAAACGCGAGGGAAGGAAGATGGGAGGATGATTTTCTCGGAATCATAAATAAATTGCCGTCATCGATAGCCATTCCGGCGTCGCTGTTGATGCCCTCACTATCGCACTTTCCTGTTACAATGAAGTTCAGTTTCCCTCGTCCCTGTATAAACGCGGCGCAGGCAATTGCTTTTTTCTCCCTTTCTTTTGCCAAGAAAAAGGGGTCATTAAATATTTGCCGTTCTGCAATACAAGAGCGGAGAGACACATTGCATTGCGCGGCCGGCCGGTAGTTTTGAAGTAGGAGGAAAAGCTAATAGCAGATATCGTGAGTAAATTCTCATGTGGAAAGAAATTTACGCACTGTGAATCTAAAGCCACACTTAGAGACATTTTTATGTAGTTTTGCAGAAAATACACAGGAATACATATAAAACTATAAAAATTCTCATATAACGAATCTACAAAATTCTTATATTTTTAATGCTATTTAGAAATACTAAAAAAGATCTAAATCTAGAGAATTTAATAATTTAATAATACATTAATAAACATTAATAATACACAAATAATAATTAATAAACATTAATAATAAATTATAATTTTTAATATTAGTTTCAAACATTAAAGTCGCATGAAAAATTATTTTACAGCGTGTAATTATTTTGTTTTTTTTTTATTTTAACTGCTTTACTAGGAAGACAAAGCGAGCAAATTTATATAGAAGAAGAAAACACGATAATAAACAGTTAGTTAAAACTATTACTTAATAGTCGATGTTATCGATATTAACAATTAAATAATAAAGTCGCATAATGAGAATTATCTATTATTTCTACTTTTCTAAATAAATTCTTAAAAATATCTAAGTCATTCAAATATATAAATTTTTAGTATCTTGTTACTTCTAACGACATGACTGTCGTCTAAGCGGTATGCACAAATATAAAACCTTTTATCTGATAAGAACCGTTGGTTCGCGATAGCGCGTTCAAACCAGATAAAATCATTTTTTAGTCGGTGATGCAAGACTAACAGAAACTAAATTACAGTTAGGTTAAAGTTTCAAAGAAAATATACTTGGTAAAACTTTTGTTTTATCTCTTCTATTAAAGATGTATCAAGTGTATCTCTGTAAAAAGTGATTGAAATGGAAATTTATACTTTCCATATAAAAATGAATATTATATACATATGAAATAGTTCAACAGAGTTAATATTTATAACATTTAACAACAAATACAATTTTATAGTTTAAATAAAAATTTTGCCATTTTAACTATTTTAATTATTTCTTTACAACACGTGTGCTGCTTATTAAAATAATTTTTAATTCAGGTTTTAAATCGCCATTCTAATCGTCAAATCTTTTGTATTACTTTCAAATACAACATAAAAAAATCTTTTTCATTTTATTAAAAAGTACATCTAAAACATTCCTAATTCTTTTTTTCCTGTCTTTTTCATTTTGCAGTAAATAAAATACAAGATATCTCAATGCAAATAAGAATAATGAGAAGATTGCGAGATAACTAATTCTCTACTTTATCAAGACATGATAGGCAAGAAATTACATTAGGAAGTAATTTTAGCAGTTATTTCAAATATATTCTGTTCACATTCTGTAGAGGACAGCATTCACTGAAGACTAGAGTTTACAGATACCAGTCATATCGACAGATAAATGTGTGATTTGAAATTGAAACTCATGAATTATCACTTCAAGTAACATTTGCAATTTTCATTTCTTTAATGAAAAAATATTGTTTATATTTACATAATTTTACACCCATATATTTTAGCAATTTTAACCATTTAGGCATCGTAAAGGAACATTTAAAACAGTTGTATATTTGTCAACAAATGGCGGCCTCTACAAAAATTAATATCTAAAAATGTAATAATATTTGATACCTTGTTTCCTTAATTAATTTTATTATTTATTCCAATTTTAATATCCTCTGACTCTTTGTTAGTATTTATGTAGTAATGATATTTTTAAAAATATTACATCAAGAAATATATTATTTATAATAATTTTCAAATTAATATATTATATAAATAAATATGATATAATATGTTAAAAAAATTGTTTTTTTTTCAGATTTGTAATACCTTTTAAGAAAAATAGGACAACTTATGTTGTGAAATTATATGAATTTTATAAATTATACTCAAGAAACTTATATAAAAAATGAAATAACCAGCAATGTACGATACACTTTGCAGGAAGAAGCACTAGATGGCATACTACTGCAATTTTGAATGTAAATACATTTATTTCTGCAAATATTACTATTTAAATTAAATAACCAAAAAAATTTATGTCTCAGGAAACACTTTCCAAGTGTGTCCATTATATGCAAACTAAAAATTTTATAAACGAGATTTTTTATTACAATATTTTTAGTTTAGTTATTAATTTTTGTAATAAATCCTTTTGTAATGAATTTTACAATGGATAATTAAATTATTTTACTTACAGTTTTGTTTTAATGAAATCTGCTTTAATAGAATAAAATTACATGATAGTACATATCGCAGATTATTATTTTATAAATTGATAATATTCATTGATGAATATTCATCGCATAAATCTCCATTATTTGCTAAAATTTTGTATCAAATAAACATATAAAAATGTTTTTTTTTCCCATTTCTCACGTATTTTTTATTATCTATTTTATTTTATTTTTTCAATACTCCCTGAACATTCACGAATGTGGCCGATAAAAAATTTTTTATACATAAATATATATAAATATGTATAAACATATATAAACATGTATAAATGTTCATAAACATATATAATATAATGATATATATGAAATACGTGTCCGTACATTCTTCTCTCTTTTGTAAAATTACTTTTTAGTGTAAAAATAATAATAATGAGAAAATAATTAAAAAATAATCAAAAATAATTAAAAGGATAATTTTCTCATTGTTTGTTTTAGAAAAAATTAAGTTTGGAGAAACGCAAAAAAATTGCTCATATATAATTGTGTATAAAATTTTGTATGAGTAATTTTTTCACATTTCTTCAAATTTAATTTTTTTAAATAAACAATGTGAAAATTATATATTTCTTTTAGTATAGTCTAATGGCTTAGGACGCTCGTACAGAATACAAGAGATCCGGGTTCGACTCCCGGCCGAGGTAATATTTTTTACAATAAATTTAATTACAGTTTTTTCAGCATATTAACATCTTTAAAATATGATGCCTGTTTGAGCATCGAAATTATTAGAAATTAATTTAATTTGCGAAATTACTACAGTGGTTTAATTGCGTTTATATAGTCCGGAAACTTTTCGGCGCGCAATTTGTTAGACTACAAGTTGATATGTCAAGTACATGGTATATAGCATATTTAGTGATTCAAGATTGAATTATTTGAGCATTTTAAGATCTAGCTTCGACCGATATAGGGTTCTAGTTTATCGATTGGGTTCTCACATGTACGGTCTAAAAATGATATTATTATTGATTATTTTTTTAATTATTTTTTATGTCTTCTCATTATTATTTTTTTATTACACTAAAAATAAATGATTTCACAGAAGAAAGAAGGATGTACGGATATATTTCATATTTTATTATATATCTTTATGAATATTTATATATGTACATGTATAACGTTTATATTTATATATAATACATGAAAAAATTTTACCGGGTATTTCTTTTGTTATATTTATTATTTAAAATATTAGTGATCCTTTTAAAAAATTATTGCAATAATTTTGTGTTAAAAAATAGTACTACAGAGTGCGACATAGCCAGACAATTTGCGATGACTGTAAAGTCATTATCTTATCTGACCCATTTTACGTTTACCTTACCGTATCGTGCGCAAATACCAGCTACACCTAAATAGCATTTGGTATGAGAATTTTTAGGAAACTGTCTCACACAAAGAAAAAATTACGGTCATAAATTATTTGAAGAACTTTATTCTAGTTGCATACATAATATAAGAGCTTCCGAGTTTAATGTCAATATTATATTTTTCAGAGTATTTGTTCACGTTTTTTTAATCCAGATTATTTTCGATTATTTAGAATATATCATCGATTATTTAGACTATATCCAATCACTATATTCAATACATTATATTGATACCAACAGATGGTAGATCAATAAATAATTTTTTATTGACATAATAAAATTCCTATCAATATTTACCCACAAATACGCTTTAAATATTTATGTAAGTTTCTAATTATGAATCTTTTAATATATATATAATTATAAATCACAGGAATAACAATCCAAGCACATAATTACAAACTGTATTTTTGTAAATACATAAATAAGAATAGATACCAATATCTTATCGTATATAATATAGACTACATTTAATTTGAAAAGTTTGATAATAAGTAGAGACGGAATACACACATATAGAAGTACAGAAAGTAAAAATATTTTAATATTGCTTTTAATACACATTATCATTATTTTTTACGGATTGCAGACATCTGAGCATTTTATCGTGCATTGTGAAATGCATTAGAGCCGTATTACAACATGCACTTATTGTCATTATCTTATCTTTATAACATTTTAAAAATATGTACATGCGTGCGTTATCTTTACTATAATTTCATATTTTCAAGAAGTATATAAGATGCATCACTTTGTCTCTAATTCTCTCTATATCTGATCATCTCATTTTAGAAAAAATTTATTTCAGAATAAGTTTATTGACCTATATTCTTTTTAGTAATCCAAATTAATCGATTATTATTATACAAATAGATGATCTTATTTTTGTACTTGCAACCACACAGATAATATCTTCCTTTTCAATCTCACGTTACTGATGTTTAATAACTCAAAGTTCAAAAATATATCTCCTATCCGTATATCTAACTGATTATCTATACTTCGCTGTCTACTCCGAAATCTGCCAACGAAAACAGTCGCTAAACGTCGTTCAACATCGTAAGTCCATAAGCAGATTCTCGCGCGACCTGTTCAACACTGCCGTTTATTTACAATCATTCCCATCGTCCACGCACTTCCTTTCAGCCGGACCACAGCCTCTCGTCGTCGCATCGACGCCCACGCAGTCGATCGGCAACCACGACGCGTTCTCCAACGATCTTTCAGCCCACTAGCGAGCCCGAGCTTCTCTGGTTCCAGGTGGCGTACCGGTGCTCACCTGCCAGCACATAATTTTTACCTGCGACCCTCCACCGGATCGGGGACCAGCCCGACCAATCGGCGCGCCCGACCCTGGGGCCCCACGCTCGGCGTTCGTTCTATCTTTCAAGAAAAGGTACGCCTCGAATAGCTTGCTCAGCTCGAACTTAGTTCAGAAATTTCGCTGTACGCAATAAACGGACGTGTGAACCGATTGTCCTGTCTGCGCATATTGCGCCGCGTGATCGTGCGCATTACGAGTGAATCGCATTTTCTTTGGAACGTCGACAACAGTTCTGTGGATCAGGTGAGTGTTCATTGCGACAGAGCCAACGCAAGACGCCTCCTGGTCTTGGCTGATGACGCAGGATCGAATGATCGGCAACGCGATCGGTCAAGATGGCTCCGATCTCACCAAGGATCCCGTGGCACTCTAAGTTAGGACGTGACGTTGATCGTTTAGTACCGGAAATGTTATCTTATCGTTGTTAAAGCTATTTTATTGCGTCGCGCGATCGTCGCGATATTTCCCGATTGCTTTGTTAAAAATCGAATTTATAGTAGTTCATGGTATTTCAATCATTGCCATTGCAAAGAACTTTTCGCATCTCATTTCCTTATTTGAAGTTGTATAAAACTTATTTCTACTGCGTTTATTCGCAACTGTTAACATTTCAGATTAACACGCGGACCGATCTTTGTATGTTCATTGAAATTTCCTTAATGTGTGCGTCAATAGGATAAAATACGCGTTCGAAGAAACTCGGAGTCAGCTGCGATCCGTGTTTCCTTGTCAGTATTTTTCTTATCTATAAAACCTTGATGCTATAGGATATCATAATTTACACAATCAAAATACTTAGAATTTAACGAATGTTAGAGCGTATTGAATTGTATGTGGTAAAAAAATTCACATCCTCAAAATAATCTCGATATAAAACAGTGACATGTTTTAAAAAGTTTTACATAATTTACATAAACGTAAATCGTAGTCACGGGTTCTCGTTATCTCTTTTATGATTATGACGATTAGTCATATCGAAATACCGCTGAATCAATTATGAGCAATATTTCATGTTATTATAAAGTTAAATATTCCTAACAAACAAAATTGACGTTTTATTAATAAAAGCCTATTTTTTGAAATTTAAAGCATATTAATTTAGCAAACAGCTGATTATTTGTTATCATTTTGACGTTATTTTGACGTCGAAACGACACAAATAACAGCTTATTTGCTGGATTAAAGTGCTTAAGAAATAGATCGAGAAATATATCCATCCGTGTTACATTACACTTTACTGATTGTGAGTTGTTTGATAAGTCCCTTTAATTACACACTGAAAAAAAAATTGCAGATTTTAAATAAATATTTACTCCAATAGTACTAACGAAATATTTATTTATAGTAAATAAATATTTATTCAAAATAAGACAATTATGTTTAAATCGAATAAATATATGTTTACATTTAGTAAATATATATCTGCAAATTTTTTTTCTGTGCAGAAATTCATGCGTCTCCGAAGTTACGAAGTGCTTCACAAAAGCATATTCCGATCACCATTAAATTACACGATCGGCAGAAAGTGCACTTGAGTCATCCTCATTTCCGATTCCATCCTTCAGGCGCATGCCGACGTGACCTGGAAACCACTGGTAGTCGAATGCAAATTCCGGTCGCGAAGATATCGCGTCGCGAGCTAGCCGCGGAATTCTCTTGGTGCTTGGCGCATTCGCGTATCGCGCATAGAAATTCGTATGTCGCTCGCTTGTAACGCAATTCACTCGGTTGTTGACTGTCGACGGAATGTCGCGTGTACTCAATGATCTCACCGTATATTTTTAGGCTTATATATACGACCATTCGAATCCACGTCGATCAGTCAGGATTTCGGCCAACCTCTGTCTCATTGACTTTCACGAAACTTTCCATAAGACTCGAGCTCACGAAGACGTATCGAGTGAGAAAATCGGTAAATTCTTCGTAAATTGCGCTATCAGGTCGTATGATTGCTTGCGCAAAATCGAAGCGTGATATTTTAAAAGCACATTAACTGGCCTTTATCGTTCTTCTGCGTTATCTTAGATACGAAATTTATATTTTAATAAAAATGACTCCCGAATTAACTAACATTTTTAAATTTATCTTATCTAAAATAGAACAAGTATTTTTATAATTTTATTATATCATTTATTTTATTTATTTAATTATGTTATTTCTATTATTTATTTTATTCATTATATTAATATGCAGTTATAATTGATACGTGACATATTTCTTAATCTATGCGCTAAATGCGATTTGCAAGCGTACAATCATTTAAATAAACAAATCGGTTATATAAAGAACTTGAAATATCATCTGCTACGCACGTGTTAACACGCAGTAGTAGTGAATAACTAAAAACAAAAAGTCTGATGGTTATTCTGATCACAATGGATAAAGTCGATCCATTAATTTGTTTTTTTTTTATCACACACTGTCCAATGTTGTTCCGTCCATATTATTTAGATATTGAAACTAAATTAAAAATTTTCTGTTTTATATTTTCAAAGATGTCATTAATATTGCTTTTAGTTTAAACTTTTCTGCACAAAATTTAACGTTGTCTGACGCGATGCAGTACATGTACGCGGTGTAGTTCGACTGGCACTATTATTATTTCGCTATACTATAGTAATCTTTCGGACCATTGTACCATTGCGCAATGGCAAGGTCAGTGTCCATCCGTAGGATCTATTTTTACGTGTAAGAAGCGCGATTCATGTGCCTCTGACTGGTCGGAAAAGCGGACGAACGCGAGATGATGATCAAGGTGTTAATAAACATATTACTATAAAACTATCAAATAAATTAAATCATCATGTTACAAATTAAACGCTATTATTTAAAATAGTAATTACTATAATAATAAATATAGTCCTGAACGATATTACAGAAATCTAGCAATAAGTTTTTCCTTATAAAATGTTTTCCATTGAAAATTAAATCATTTTAAATAATAATTATGTTTCTATTAAAAGAAAGTTAATTTAAAATTTATTTTAAAAATTATAATTTTTAAGAATTATATAATTATTATAAGATTAAGTTAAAAAATTATAATTTTAAGAATTATAAAATTATTGTAAAGTTGAAAGTATACAACAAATTACAAGAGAAAAAGAGGTGCATATTTAAGGGATATTTATACATAATGTTTAAAAAAATACTGACAATTTGAAATTATTTGGTAGCATTATTTTACAATTAGATATAAAATCTTTCTTTTACCTTGATGTTTTTATTTAACTTCGTCCTGGACGCATAAATATCGAGTAATAGAGCTAATTTGTGCCATATGTATTGATTTAGTGTCTTTACTACTTCGTCTTTTTTATTCCAAGCCGAAAGAGGAAAACATGTGCAATGTTCTACACAATGTGCCTCAAGAATAAATTCTTTATCAACATGATGAATAATGTGATGTGGTAAAGAGATAAACGATTAATACGTGTCGCTCATTATATACTGTCAGTTTCGAGATTTTACCGGTGTATAAAAGAAGAAAAAAAAATCCATGTGTGAAAATTCGTCAGATGAATATTTCCGCCACAATTTTCCATATATAATTTTTTATTACTGTTTGTAAATAACATGAAAGATAAAATAGAATCACTATCAATTAGAAACGTTAAACGAGATTCAAGGATCTCATAACTACAAGTTATGTTAAATCAGTGGAATATACGCGAATATTTTTCTTTTAATTGTAAGCACATTTTTCCAACGCTCCTAATATCAGCTAGCAAAGTAATTAGATTTTCATCTTAAATCAGGATTCAATCAATGTGATTTGTTCCGATTGTGTTTCTTCAAAGATAGACAAAGAGTTGTAAAGTTATATTTAATTTATTGATACATTCTAATTATTCAATTAGAATGTATCGCTTCTTTGCGATTCAAAATATAATATTTAGTATGATTTTCCCAGTTTTTAGTTTGAAAATAACGCAATTTCATAACGCCATGATCTGAGTATCTCTAAAAGTCAATATGAAAGAATGCCTAAGCGATATTCCCGGAAGATATATTGTATTTCAGTTCGGTTCACGTACGGTGCAACTATAAAAGGCTATACGGCAATGAACGTAATTTCGATTCACCATGAACCATTCGCCATTGAATCAGGATGATTTTCTCAATGCCACGTGATTGTGATGCGAGGTCGAACTGTATAAGGATAATGAAGATATTTTGAAAACACGATGTGCAGCGCTTTTGTATGTTTCTTAAGAATCCATAAAAAAGTAACATCAATTTTTCGTCCTATTGTAATTATGTCATAGTAAAATGCTATAATTTAAATGATTTCTTAGAAGTCACGAAGATATTGCTTTTTTTCGGTAAAATTCAGGTCCCAGACGATATCGGAGAACGAGAAATAAAAAAATAAGATATAATAAGATATAATAGATTTCTGTTATCGCGATGCTACACTAATTGCAAGCGTACATAGTAACAGATAACATCAAATTACATCAATGCATCACATGTATCACAAAATTTTAAAAAAGTCTAATGAGTTTCGTCATCATGCAGTATTTTTTCAAATAATAGGCAACGATACATGCTGACGTGCTAATATACTGATACACTTATATATATATACAATATTTTTCATAATTCTGTAGGTATTATATAGTTAACGCATTTCCGAATTGCATAAACGGTATTCAACGCATAAACACATATGAAGACATAACAACACACATGCAATTTTAATCGAAGAATGGTTCAAATTAATTAGAGTGACTAATTAATAAAAATACAATGCGTGATATTAGAGATATTCTATGGAATCACTCAGTTTTGAGTAATATTTGTGTTCCATGCGGCAAGCGTAGGTGTCTTCCCGGCGTCATTTAAATCGAATGAAATACGTACATTCTCTGCCCTAGCCTTGGTCCCGACGTTATTCATAAACGAACAACCTCGTATAGTCCATACATAGCGAATACGAAGTATTGACACGTGTGGTCGTATCATTCGTGTTCACTACTTCCATTTCTCACACGAAGATCTAGAGGGTCAACGACGTGGATTGACCTCCAGCGAACAGACGGTTACTGACACACAAGGAAAAGCATCGTTGCAACAAGAAGCGCGAATTGCCTCGGTGATGATGAGATATCGTCACGGTTGATGATTTCTAGGAATTAAAATTCCCGCGGCAGATGCAGAGGAACTTAATCGAAACTATAGACGCTCTCGAGAAGAGTTCTTGTGCGAAATTCTTATTATAAAGAATTGTAAGGTGATAAAGGAGATGAAGAAAATATATTGAGTTTGTGTCTATATAATTTATGTGCAGTGTCACTTTCTAAAGAGAGTGTTTAGGGGAGTTCAAGAGAAATTGAAAAATCTAAAATATGCAACCGCCAGTTTGCAGACTGTACCGTTTGTTAACCGTACGCTAAATTACAACGGGCAACAGCGCGGTCGGAGACAAAACAAATATGTTCTTCGAGTACAGAGTACGAGAGATAAATACAGATAACACAATGAGATAAAGCACAATATCTTTCGCGATAAAAAAGGAGAAGCGATGTTTTTCTTAGGAGTGAAATAACTTTATACGCGAGACAAAGAATAAGATTTATTTAATTAAAACGTTATTTGGTATTTGAAACTAGATTTTTAAAATAGATTAACAATAACAATCAAATTAAAGATATCTCTTTCAAGAGTTCCAGTCTACAAAAATTCTTGTTTCATATTTTTGCAATAGTTGATTTGTATTATTCTTCTACACTTTTCTATTATTTCTATATGTATTGAAAAATTTTTTATTACTTAATATATTTATTTATTATATTATATAATATTATATATTTATTATATCACAATAATATTTTGGTTATAAAATAAAATAAAATATGCCACGCAATATGGATATTAATTACATTTAAATAAAAAATTATATGAATCAATATCTCTTCTCTCTCTCTCTCTCTCATTTATGTACAAAAGATGTTGATGAAACAAAATAATTTAAAATATCATTAAAATAAATGCACAGTACTTATCGCAATGTAACGAAAAAATTACAAATACATTTCTATATTATATTAAATAAAATATAAGGATACATATGTGTGTGTCTCTATATGTATATGGAATAAAATATAAAATTGCATATATCTGCCATCAAAGTTATTATACGAGTACGTCTAATTATAAAGCTTTGCATACAATTATTAAATTAAAGAGATCAAATACGCAATCTGTCATCGTAAGTTAATCGCAGCTGCACATGTTACTATAATTAATTGCAACGATCGCGCATTGCGTAAGTTCCAATTACAATTCGAAAAACGTTTACATGATGAAACAAGAGCATCGCGACTATGGAAAAAAAATACATACCGATCTACGTGAAAAGGTAGACTTCGAACGAAAGGAATGTATTCCTCGCTTAACATTCTCGTTTAACGAATAAAGAGATTTTATGACCCGTGCACGTTTGACGATAGAAGCTGTACGTAACAACCAGCAATAATTATCATAACCGCTGGCATACTACACCAGTCAACTTGTACGTGCATTTACTACGGAGACGCTGACATTTTATCAACGTCTAGAATGTCTAATGTGAAAAGTAAAATTCTTGGACTATTAATAAAAAATTATTTAATTATGCTATAAATTATTTAAATTGCTATCGATTATAATCGCTATTATATCATTGATCGTTTCCAATTTTCTTTTAAACTCATTCATGTTTACGAGAAGTAATTTGTCATTTAATTAACATGTTAAAAGTACACAAGTATCATTAGAATACTCTCGTATTAAATAGTCCTAAATGAATCACAATTGTTTATCACGACAAAACGAACGATAGAATGGACTTGTAATTCCTATTCGGAAAGCAAGGTATGTCTCTTCGAGGAACGCGTGTTCGCATCGTGCTGCAATCGGACACGCTCGCGTATGTCCGACGGAATGTGTTGGATTAAAGGCGTGGGCATTTGCAAAAAAATATCAGACTGCATGCACGATACGCAACGCCAATATCTCTTTGCATTTAAAATTGTAACGCGACTTAAATTACGATAGTCGCACTGCAATCTCAAAATTATTATTGTTATTAGCAGAGGCTGTTATTAGGAAAAGGAAAGCAATTGATTGATACCAATACAATATAATTGCTTCCTCTCACTCGCATTACGTATGCCTATGCAAATATATAAATAACACTAACTTCATTGATAGAGAAAAACGCGATAAGTCTATGAGTTAAATATTACCTATATATACGGAAAACTATAATCGAAATAAAAAATTTTCCAAAGAGTTATTTAAATAATGTTTTATATATTGGGATAAAGTGCAAAAAAATATTGTTATATTTTGAATACACAATAAGTAAGAAAGAATGCTTATACCGGTCAAAGCTGATTCTTAAGTGCTTTGAATAATTTCATGTGAATTTATATTACCACGCGTGAAATTATTATGTAGACATTTTTTTTTACTTATTGTATATTTACGTTATCTGGTCCTAAAAAATCGTTTATTATTGTTATATTTGCTATTGTTTCAAGATAAGATAAGATAGATTACATATATTGTTTTCCTGGCTTTTAATTTCTTTTTTGAGCACAAAAGAAATTGCGTTTCAAATAGATTCTCTATAATCATTTTTAAAGATAAATTTTTGAAGTATTTTAAAATAAATGTAGAAAAGCAAAAAATTTTTAAGAATTTTGTTCTATTTAAAATCTGTGTTTTCATGCTTATCATATATATTATCAGTAATCAGTAATCAGTATTCGCTCAATTGATGGCTATTCTTTTGTATTTATTTTTATACTTTTATCTAAATTTAATATTCTCTTATTCCACGAATATTTCCTTACAATTTACTATTTCAATTTTACTAGTATTATGATTTTTACGCGAATTAAAATTGTCTAGATGACCCGCTGTGATTCGAAAGTACCGAAACGTCGAGATTTCATGGATCTCTTTCAAATTAGGTTGGTTTCCTGCTTTCCTGGACCCGCCGGCAATTTAGGATTCGAGGGGAGGAGCTGACCACCTGCGCTTCGTTTCGAAGCAAGTAATTCTACCTGGCTTAAACCCCGAGAAGCCGTCAAGTTATCTTTGAGAGATCGAACAAAGACTCCAGATGGAACTCGTGGGTCCTATATTTAGCTTCCGCTTCTTAAATTCACGCGTAAACGCGTATGTTTGTTCATTTTACGTTCAATCTTCCTCTAGATACATTCCACTAACGACGATGTGTCGATCTTCATCTTTTCTCAAGAAATTTCTCCGAGTCAACAAAGAAGCGCCCATATGGCATTGAAAAGAACGAAAAGTTCCATGGGGGAACCGTGGACCTGAATATCTTCTTTCAGTTGGTCTCAATGAAACGTATCACGAAGTAGTCAAAACGGTCAAAAATCGTCCTGCTGGTGCGAATGTCAAGCACAAACATAATTCGCTTAATTCATTCAAGATTATTCGATTGAATGATCGAGAATTAGGATGACATTCTAAGAATGAAGAGGATCTTAATCTTATCCTTTGCTCAATCGCAATTCAGTTTAAAAGAATCATCGAGATTAAATATCGACATATGTATGATCCGCACGTAGTCTGGCGATCGCTTGCCGAACGAAACAAAAGCATCCAGTAAGATAACTCCATTGTCATCAAATGACAAAAAGCATCTCGAATGACTATTGCGCAGCGCGTTGATTGTGTATTGTAAATTCTTCGAGAAATATAATTAACTAGTAATGAATAGTAAGAATAACATTATCAATAACATTAACTAGTCGTGATTTTTTCAAAATGCTCATTGAGATAAGATTGCCAAGCTACATTATTTGTTATTTCAATTTTGATTAAGATTCTAGTATCATCTATATAGCAGTCGAGAGTTTCTCAGAACTGGTCTGCGTCTTTCTGACGCGAAAATAATTGTCCGCGATTTCAGTATTTACAAGTCACCACGGTGTACCGCATACCGATGTATTTCTTACATAGAAGATATACGTTGCTGATAAACTATTCTTCGCGCTCCTTGCATTTGCATCTCGAAGCTGAAGTCCACGCCAGAAAATTGTTTACGCGGAAGCGTAAGAGAACGATATTATACTCGCATAAATCCCGCTCTGAGAATGAATGTATGATCAATTTTTGCCGAGTCGGATCAGCTTCAGGAATGAAATACGACGCGACGCAAATAAAATTGCTCGATATATCTGAACGATAATATGAGAGAGGAGGAAAGAAAAAAGAGAGAGAGAACAATGCAATATTATTTCTTCGCCCTGTCGCTTCTTAATAATATCAATTTTTACATTGTCAAATTCTTATGGATATATTCTTGTAATTGTTATTAAATCTTACATTTATTGTGAAGAACTGATTTATAGCTACTTGTATACTGAATCAAACAGGTGAAGAAGATAGTCGTTCTACAAAAATTAATTGTTAAATTAATATAGGCGAAACTTTGTGAGGTTACATCTTAAAGTTATTTTTTTTTTACAAAATCTCACCGCATTTTCTCGTTCTACGTCCTAATCTGTGCCCACCTGAAAATTTCCAACTACTCCAGTTCTGGTTACATTCGCGAAAAACATTGAGAACCACGATTGATAAAAACGTTCGGTTAGAAAATCGATCTTCGTACCTTGTAAAAAAGCTTTTGTCACACAACTCTTGATAAAGAATACGTGACTGATAGAGGCGTACGTCGATTGAATACACGTAACGCATTTAGCTTGAACGCTACTTAACAAAATAATAATTATGCTTCAGTGCTTTAGAAATTTATATGTTGAGGGATATAAGTTATTTAAAATAATCAAAACTCTTTGATTAGCTCTTCTCTTAGACTGTACGTGCGATATTTTATTTTAATCGATCAACTTTCGAGACAATAATCCCCCTTCACACCAGTTACGAAGTTGTTCGTCCCACGTACAACCAAATACGTTCGTAACTAATGCAAACAGGTTTCACGTCGTTTGTGTAACATTCATTATGTATAAATAACATAAAAATATTATAATAATATTATTGTAATGGAACAATTTCTGTAATAATTATTGTGATTATTATCCGCAATTTTTTCTAGTAAATTAATGCTCAATGTATAATGTAAATACAGCAGTTTATAAATTAGCTTCAGCATAATCAGCACTTAAGTTGCATGAAAATGAGGTAATGAAACACGTTGCGAAAAAAAAACGATGTGACGGTTTTTTGTTTGATGGTGTATTTCCTATGCAGAATATTTCTTTGTGTCTCTGATTACGATAATATTGTGTAACAATGCAATATGTATTTAATAACGCGCATGTTTAAAAATTGCTTCATTTGTAAGAGATATTTCCCATTATTTTAATAACTTCTGTTTCTGCTATCATCTAATGACTATTTAAAACTAGGGATGTATGATCTCCGGATTGATTCACTAAAAATCGATTTTTTGCAAAAAGATCGCTTCAAAATGCCCTCACTGTTAAAAAAGAAATAGCAATTCCTTATGAAAAAAGATCGGTTTAAAATAGTTCTTTTTAATTAAAAAAATTAATTTTCGCAAAATAGATCGTTATTGTTGTTTGGAAAGATCGATTCTTTTGAAGATCGGAACATCTTTGTCCAGAACTGCATACGTTTTTTCATTTCCGTTTATCGAAGTCCGTACCAGTTTATTCACATATGTGCCAGAAGTCACGCCAGTCTGCAAACTGTCACTGTTATCTAACGTCAGCGTCAATAGGTGGGGCAGTAACGTTGTGCAGTAACGCGAACCGTAGTTGCGTCGGGTGTACCCCATTCGTTAAAATTTCATTGCGAATGGAGCAAGAGTTTGAATTATTCCTCGTGACGCGATCACTTTTGAAAATCATCAAGGTAAAGATACACTCTTCTACAAAAATTTGATTATTTGAAAGTCTCGATTATTATTCCAACTCTATTTAAGAGATGATTCGATAGATTAGAAATTTTTGAGTCAACAAGTTTTTAAATAAATTATATTGCGTTTTTAAATAAATTACATTGCATATAAGAAGGATTACGATACTTCGCATTTACAGCAATAAAATAAGTAGAACGGTTAAGTTCCCTTTTACGTCCGCAAAGAGACATCAAAATAGCACATCCGGTTCGGTAGAAGAAACTTTAGTGCAATGATTCGAGGTACTCCGGAAGAAGTTTTCTCTTGTTTCTTTGTAAACTGCGAGTTTCCGTTCTTGCACTTGATTGCATTGACACGAACGTGACGCCTCACAACGCAACACTCAATTTCTTGAAAACTTTAATACAACTTAGCACTACGCTACAGAAGAGTGAAAAATCATTATAACAAAGCGTTCCATAACATTATAAATCGGTGTGCATAAACAATCGTATACAAAAAGGATATTCTGATTTAATAATAATTGATAAATTAAAATTATATTTTTAATAAAAATTAAAAATTATATTTCTTAAATTTTTGTAAATCGTCTATTTCCATATTTATGAAATATGTTTCGGAAAGTTCAACAGAACAACGTTTGCTTTGTGAAATAAATTGGTCGGCAGATGTTATTTGAGAACGAATAAGAAAAAGTCTCACGTTACACAGACCACTTTAGAAGTGATGTACTCCCTGTACTTCAATTTAAAAAGTTTTAAAGATTAAGAAAGATCGTCATTTTTTTAATTATTTTTTAAAAAATAAAAAAATAAGCTAAAGCATATTCTTATAAATTAAAATTTAAACTAAATAAAAATTCTAAAGAAAGATTAAAATCGTATTTAATTAATTATTTGTATGAAATATATATATAAATTGCACAGACTTTGTTTTATTTTCGTATACAAACTAGAAGAACGATTGCAATTAATAAATAATAATAAAGAACTCTGATGTCCGAATTAATTATGAGTACAAATATCTTTGTTAATGCATTAGAACTACTAGTAAGCATTACATATAAAATATTCTTGTCTTGTCAAATAACGAAGATCGATTATTTTCAGAATAAGCCATAATATGGAGATCTCAGCAGCTTGGCTGCTGACCATCTTCTTGGCAGTTGCTACTCTCACAACCGATGCATTAACTATTTCGCCACTCGCTACAGAAGTCGGTTCAGAGAATAAAACGACTGTTGAATCTGCGAAAACTACACCGAGAAACAACTTTATAGATTATGCGAGACCCTTTACGAATGTGAAGGACATACTGATGCAAGAGATCCAGACTTTAGACAAAGATGCTACCGACGCTAAGGTAAATGCGGATAGGAAGAATACTTATTATCTTATATAACATTTTCTCTAGTGAAATTAGTGCGGTTATATCTTTCTACATAAAAGAGAGTTCAATTATTTGCGAAGTTATGCTTAACATAATTATTAAATATTGGCGGATAAAAATTTTCCGCTAATTACTTACATCATTGCAATATGTAGACATAAATAATGTATCTATAATTAAAGAGAAAATTCTTAAAATTCAAACATAATTTTTAAAAATTGAATTCTGAAATACAGTCAGTTTTAATTTGATTTTTGCTGTGTTATTTAATTAAGCTATACTTAATTACGATTTAAAAAACGTTTATTTAGATTCAAGAAGAGGTGGCGAAGACTTTCAAGGCTGAAGCGCAAAGGGACAGCACAAACATCCGAAAGACGACCTCTAAACCGATCAAACTAAATGTATCAAATTCGCTTCTGAAGGAAGAAGAGGAATTGAAGAAACTCGAAGCTATGCCCTACGAGGACGACGATGAGGCAAACTTCGATGATGACGATTTCGGCGAAGAATACGAGGACGACGACCTGCCGGTGGAAGATGATGAAGAAGTTATGACACAGTGCCCTGATTACTGTAAATGCGCCGGGCAATATGCCGCTGCAACAACTGCAACGTATGTTCCTAATCGGATCATTATGTAACTGAATAACGTCCCTTAGTGACGGCAGATAAAGAGTTCGTGAATAGCCTGTTTCCGGCTTAGAACGCAATCATATGACACAGTTTTCTACATTAATAAAGAGTTAATAAAAATCAAATGAATACTCCGGTCTCGATACAGAATTTTATTATTATTTTCGTAAAGTTCAAGGACGTGCTCAAACACGATAAAACGAGGCAATTTAAAAAATTACGTATCTATGTTGTGATTATATTTAAATGTAATTATTCTAATATATATATATATACCTTTTTTTATCTTATTTAATCGTCATAACGATTTCCTTTATGCTTTATAAGTTCTTTAACATTTTAATATTAGTTATATATAATTAATTATATAGCAAAGTCATTAGATGTTCTTCTAGAACGATCGAATTTAAATCGATGTCAAAAGGTTAATTATAATTTGTCTAATATTAGAGATGACAATCGCTAGATAGTTACACTCTAAAAAAAGATGAATGTGGATTTAACACCATGCGGTTAATATAATCCTCACCTTGGTGTTGATACCAACATATTGTTTGAAAGCCACGTATTAGATCATCACCATGTTAGTATTAATACAACACAGTGAAAATATAAACACCGTATGATCAATATCCATATTTTTAGAATGTAACATACACTAAAAAAACAAGTGTTTAATTTTAAAATATTAAAATATTTTATTCTTGTCTTCGTTTTTTAAACACAAAGATGTTTTAGTTTCAAATATTATTAATAAATAAAATATTATATATTTGGATTTAAAACGCTAAAACGTTTAATATTGAAATATTTTTTATTATTAAACGTTTATTTTACAAAGTTGTTTTAAACGTAAATATTTAAAAAACTGCACTTTTTACAGCGTAGCTGAATAGAATGAGTCAAGTAGAAAAGTGACACCTTTTACGTCAATGAGATGTCATTAAGACGCCATCTTGCCACTTAAGCAGTATACAATTTTGCCGTTAATTATTCCCATTCTTTTCTTTTTACTATCTACAGATGCACCAAACTGGTAAATGAGCAGTCCTTTGGATCAAGTATTGCTCATTTGCGCATCGAAAACGCCGGCGAAATACGACTGGGACCGAACGCTCTGCGGGCTCGCGGTCTTCAACATGTGGAATCCATCACCATTGTCGACACACGCATAGTCGAGCTAGATCGCACGGCCTTCAATGGCATCACGTACCTGTTCGCCGTGAACTTGACACGCAATGGTTTGCAGGACATCCACCCGAACACCTTCCAGAACAACACGCAACTCAGCCTGCTCACGATTGCTGGTAATCCGCTTAAGCACATGCATGACTCTAAGTCGAAGCATTATCTGTTGCACGCACCCTCGGTCACCGATTTCGATTTTTCAAACAATGGAATATTACGGCTGAAACGCACCGCGTTCTCCAAAATGCACAGCCTCAATTTCATCAATTTACGTGGCAACCGGCTAAGAGAGATCGACAGCACGATCTTTGACTCGTTAGACCAGCTTATGGAAGTGGACCTTTCGGATAATATCCTGGATGAAATCCCGATCGATCTATTTGTTGATAAATATGTTCAAATTGTTCGTGTCGCTGGTAAGAATGACAACATATCATCATGTATGAATGTATCATTATATTACTTATCAATATAAAATTATTAAAATTATAAATGTTTGATTGAATTTAACAGAATGATAAATTTTAATTTAATTATAGCTATCATCTAATGCCAATAGTAAACTAAGATTTTTTTAACCATTGAGAAATTGATATAGAAAAAAATTATTTTCAGGAAATAATCTATCAACGTTGGCCACCATAAGTTCCTCGAAACTGACGATGCTCGATGCTTCGAAAAATAAGATCAGAGTAATTGGTAAAGATGATCTAGAAGGCGTACCATTATTAGATCAACTATATGTCAAATCGAATAATTTGAAGAGAATCCATCAGCATGCTTTCAGCAATCTCGAGCAATTACAATATTTGGATATCAGCGATAATAAGCTTTCCTTATTAACTGAGCATCATTTCAAATCCAATCCAAGACTACAGGTTCTGCTGATGAACGACAACCCCGGTTTGCAAGTTCTGCCAGTTTTTAAAACTTACGACTTGCAATTTAATACATTCAGGTAAATAAATCACTGCCGCTTGATTTTAAGAATCAAATAAATTAGTCTGTATATATACAATAATCTGCTGTTTTCATTTAACAGCATTACCCGTTTCGAGTGCGCAAATTGTGGTCTGGATAGCCTCAAGCCTGGCACATTTGACGAAATGCCGGCGTTGACTCGGTTAAAGCTAGCAAAGAATCGTCTATCCGCCTTGCCCGATGGATTCCTGGATAATCTTTCGTCTCTTCGTGAACTGGATTTGTCTGATAATATCATTAATGCTCTCCGACCCAACATGTTCCGCGGCGCCATAAATTTGAGCAAACTGAATCTCGCTCGTAATCCATTGAGAACATTGCAAGTAACGCCGTTCCTGGACCTTCCAAGTCTCACCAAGCTGGACGTGAGCCGATGCAATCTTGAGCGCGTCTGGAGTGAAGCTAGAGTGCCGTTGAAGAGTCTTCGGTAAGATACTTACAGAAATTTATTATGATCCGTGTTCTTTCGTGAATTGTCGTATTTGAGGATAATTTATAATCTTTTTTTAATATTATATTTTGCAACATATCTTCTGTATTACGAACAAAATTATTCTATGACATTTTTATCAAGATATATATTGACCAGTGTATTTTGATGTCAAAAGATCCATTGATCAATGTATCTCACATTTTCGCTCCTGTTTAGATTCCTGTCGGTTCGTGATAATTTTCTACGACGAATCACCGTCGAGGAACTGAGGGCCACACCACATCTCACCGGTCTGGATTTGTCTCATAATCCCTTGGATTGTGACACCGAGTTCACTGAAGCTGTGCAATGGCTTACCGATCATGGTGTTGCACCTACAGAGGTACTTGAGTGAGTATTCAAGTTTAGTCATCAGTTAAATGTTACATAGGACATCTCTCAATCTCTCTTTCTCTCTGTCATGTTTTTACAGGCTTATCAGTGATAAATATGACGATATTGAAGATATTGATAACTTTATGGACATCAACCAATGGACAGATTTGGCAAAGATAATTTGCGATGGAATCGATGATGGTCCACCAGCTAGATCACCTCCTGGCAAAAGCACACAAAAAGATACTCTTCTAAATATTGATATTGTAGAGGACTCCGATCCCTTGTTGAAACATGAACTCGATAACGATGAGGTAAAACGACAATAAATAATGACACATATACGTTTTAGAAATGTTTCTTTCATATATTTTAATTATTTAATATCTCTTTTGATTTATATAATTTTTAATTTCTTTGTATTATAATTTATTATATTATAATATCATTTTTAGACCGTGAGAAACACAATCGATAAATTAAAATCCTATATCGGTCGAAACTAGATCTTTAAATGCTTAAATAATTCAATCTTAAATTACTAAGTATGATATATATGTACTTGACATACATACCACACTTGTAATCTAAGGAACTGTGTATCGAAATATTTCCGGACTCTAAACACAATTAAACCACTGTAATAATCTCGCGAATCAAATTAAATTCTAATAAATCTAAGGAACTGTGTATCGAAATATTTCCGGACTCTAAACACAATTAAACCACTGTAATAATCTCGCGAATCAAATTAAATTCTAATAATTTCGATGCTCAATGAGGCATCATATTTCAAAGATGTTAATATGCTGAAAAAACTGTAATTAAATTTATTGCGAAAAATATTACCTCGGTCGGGAGTCGAACTCGAATCTCTTGTATTCCGTACGAACGTCCTGAGCCATTAAAGTACCGAAGTTATTTATTATATTATTTCCTAAATTAAAATGCTGAATGCGTTTATTGTAGAAACTGAACATCGATCACGGCATGCAGCATATCGATGAGCCGCGACTTACGCAGGATCAAGAATACGACGAAGACTTCGCAGTCACCACGCAATATCACACTTGGTACAACTGGAAACCCGGTTTCAAAGTCTGGTTGGTTTCCGGCACTGTTCTGTCTGTTCTGGTAATCTTCCTGTTGGTAGCTCGCCTTGCCTGCTGCTTGGCGAATAAACGAGGACGAGGTCCTGTAATCAGGCCACCCATGATTCTTCGTCAGGGTCTGGTTGACAACAAAAACTGCGGTTTGGTGTATAAACCTTTGCAAGAAGAAATAGCCACGCCTCACATGCCAAAACGCGGTAGCTTCTACTCGAGCAGCACCTTCCATTACGATAAAATCGTACCAGAGAGTGTATAAGAGAACTTGTTTCCTGATTAATCAATTGACCCATTACTGGGCAATCTACCGATGTGATTGGTTGTGAACAGCGAATCGTAGAAAATCATTTTGCGCTGTTCTCGCGAATCAAAAGAAGTTCTCAGACTGTTATTGGGTGAACGACGAAGCCAATAAATAATTAGGCAGATTCTTTTGACCATATAGCTTGTAATATATAATCCTGTTGGTAAATTGTTATAATTCGTTTTGATTGAAAGAATATAACTGAGCATTTAATTCGATCTCCTAGAAACGAATACGACTGATCGTGACAAATATTTCTTCTAGGCTTTGTCGTGTTCTCAAAGTTTACATAAAACACGTGATTAATAAGCATTTGTTATTATTAACTCAAATTAATTGTTATTATTAACTCAAAGATGCCTGATAGAAACGAATAGTTATAATACATCTTAAAATAACGGATAGTTATAATATATCTTAGATATATAAACTGCAGTACTGTGTTACAATCATATGTAATTATGTAGCTTTTTGTAAGAAACAAATGAAAAATTAGATTATTTTTTACAAAAAGTAGAGTTACGGAAAAATACAACAATGTACTTATTATTTATAAGCTCAAAGTAATAACAGCTTTACTTGAGTAATAACAGCTTTACTTAAGTAGCGGATTTTTAAGAATAATTCGAAAAAGAGCAGTACTGCCTAAGAAGCACATATTTAATCAAATGAAGATTCTACATGAGGATGTAATTTAATAATAATAGTAATATTGCGTTAATTGGGCAAAAGCATGTCTATAATTGGTGGTCGGTGACGAATGAAGGAAAGAATTACGTATGTAAAATTTTATACGAAACGAAACGAGAGAGCTTCCTGTAGGATGTCCAGTCATAGTAATATATGCCAACAATATAACAATAATTATGGTGAGAATATCCTAATTCAATGAAAATTCGAAAATTTACGTTCAAACTAATACTTTGTACGTACGTTATGTCGCTACGCACGCACATTTCTATTATGCTATTATATATTATATATATATATATACACATTGTAAATAATAAATATCGTTTTAATAAAATTTTATTTAGAATCAAATTTAAATTTTCTGCCTTATTCTAGTTCGTTAAAAAAAGAAATAGTATATAAAAACCAGCTTAAGTATACTACAAAAAGAAAAAAGACATTAATGATGATAAAAAAGGAATATTAAAAATCAGGAAGGTTATTGGGATTCGAAAAAAATACAATATTTTATTTACAAAATTTTTAGAAGTGATAAATACTCAATCAAGGTTCAAAGAATAAAACGTGTATAACAGAGAGTATACTTATAGAGATAGACGACGTGGAATAAGCTCGATTGAATAACTTCTATCACAACAAGAATCAACGCGATAAATTTGTGCAAAATAAGAATAGCCGATCAAAATCAGGTCACTCATTGGCGCACTCATTTAGCACTAATTTTTTGCACTGCACTATTTATTCAAGGTATTCCAGAACTCATTATGGAAAACTCTACTGATAAAAAACCGCAAATATTACATAAAAAATATACCATGTTTAATGTAAATTATATTGTCTTAGCGCCGAGACACTACCGTGTCTCGAGATATTTTGAGTATACATTTAACATTTGTTATAATTCAAAAAATTACAATAGATAAAACATGTGTGTAGTTACTTTTGTAGGAAAAATTCTCTAATTTATTATTATATGTATATAACTTCGAAATATTAGTAATTTATAAAATTTATCAAATCGTTCTGTGCTATCAATAAAGCTATTCAAATTTTAAATACATTTGTATCTTTAGAAATTTAACTAAATCAGTTCTAAAAATTCTAAGCTGTGGAATATTTATTTTAGAAGCTTTATTTTTATATAAAGTTTTAATTGAATATAAATTACTCTTGGAAATGTAACACACAAATAAAATTTTATATTCTTCTCTTCATAAATTATATAGATGAAAAATTCTCAATTCTTAATATTTCTTTTATAACATTCTTTTTGCAATATTCGATTCAATATATAAATTTAATTTAATTGTTAAATGTTTAAATTTTAAACCATCAAGATTTTGGAAATGATCTTTTAACCTGAACAGAAAGCAAGTAACACTATTGTAAAACGTAGCTCTATTGATACAGCCCTGTTCACATATGAATACGAACACATGGATAACAGAGCCACCTCATCAAAAGCTTTAACTGGTAAACAGGCTTTAGTGAAAGGAAGGGGAATATGAACTGATCGTGATATCAAGACAAGAGTACAGCACGAGAGGTTGTCGAGAACGTCACTCCGCCATATTTTCAATCAAAAGACCTGTTAAAATTTGTTCCAACCACTGTTACTTTGTTATTTTTTAGACGATCACTCCTAACAAGTATTTAAAATGTTGCCGAGGCGACGCGTCATTGAACTTCTGCAAGTCATTTCATCTCAGTCGTAAGCAAACTACATTATAATTTTTATTTGGAAAAAGTTAATACAATAGCAATGTTATTAAATAAATCGCCAAGTGTTTTGATTACGCTCTCTATCGTAGATCAATCAATATGATAAATTTTATTCAAAAATACATTATGTTTTTAAACTAAAATACGCGATAAGGAGAACTAAACTGAGTGATCGTGCTATAATTAATAATGAATGAACATTACTTAAAATTAAATATATAATAACTACTAAAAACAGAACATTTAAGTTTTTACAATTAAAATTAGTTCTCGCAAAACAAATGATCCTTTCCATCAAAAGAACATCTTCATTATATTTTTATTTACCTTCCTTTTTAAAAAGTATTGATATAAGCAAACATAAGTACATTTAAAATCCTGCTTTATATTATTAAAGCAGTGGAAATAATTTTCGTCTCTATTTTGTAAAAATATTATATAAGAGACGTAAGAATGTGAGAATGGAATGTAACATCAGTGACAATCAGTTAGAATCTATACGCACTTATAATCCGTTAAAGTAGCGCGCATTAGCTCAATTTCTCGATGGGTTTATTTTGGGTGAAAGAATAAAAGCATATTGAACGTGAAATTTAAACTGTTCTGGATTTTTAGTTGCAGATGTCCAGCGCACGGAAATCCAGGAGCTACTAGCGTATGGGATCATGGAAAAGCTCGAAGCACTGCAGCAAATATTATGACCGATAAGGAATATGCTTTCGAGGTATAATTTGTATAAAGACAGAGAAACTATTAAGAACTCTTCTTAAAACATATGTTAAATGCATTGATTTTATCGCAGACTCTGCGATTATGTAATCAAAAACCTCTCACATACGTGCATTCATTTAAGATAACGTGTTTACAGCAATCATATATTCAATGCCACTTCCTGATAATAATCTAAATATGTCGTAGATGCAACAGAGATATATATTTTAACAAAACTATTTCTTAAAATTAGAGATTATTATTTAAAGATTATTCGATATAGTAAGATATCCCCTCTCTCTCTCTCTCTCTCTCTCTTTCTTCCTTTATTTTAGAAATTAAATCCGACTGATTATATATACAAAAAACAATACACGTATCTCACAAATATGAGACTAAAAATTTTAAAAGCATAATTCTTAAATTCATTTCAGTAATTTACTCTTTTCTATATATTATTGAAACGTTTGACAATTGAATTGTAATAATGTTGTAATTTATGTATAATGTTAATTATTAAAAATTACATGAAATTTTAGATGGCATGTTCTACGGTGCGATATGGAGTAGGAGTAACGAAAGAGTTAGGAATGGATATACAAAATTTAGGAGCGAAGAAAACGTGTCTGATGACTGATCCTAATTTGATGAATTTAGCCCCTGTAAAAACTGCTATTGATAGCCTTTCCAAATATGGGATTCAATTCGAGATTTACGATAAAGTACGAGTGGAACCAACTGAACAAAGCTTACAAGATTCCATCGAATTTGCCAAGCGTGAAAATTTTGATGCTTTTGTAGCAGTACGTATGCAAGAAACGCTATAAGAAAAAATGTTGATCTTATCACACTCTTTGTAAAACATACATATAAATTAAATGACATTTTCTTTTTGTATCAATTACATGTATATTATATCATTAAATGAATCTTTATTTCTATTATATGTAATAATATAATTAATAAAATATATACTTATTATTAATTATTATATGATTATATGGTAATTATGCAAGGTCATTGGAGAATGATCCCTTAAATAATTGATATAATATACATATAATACAAAATTAATTTACAGAATTACTGCATAATTACCAATTATATCATATTATTATTATTTTTTATTATTGATTCGCAGGTTGGCGGTGGTTCCGTGATGGATACTTGTAAAGCGGCAAATCTATATAGTTGCGATCCAACTGCCGAATTTTTGGATTACGTAAATGCACCGATCGGAAAAGGTAAACCGATCCGAGTATCTTTGAAACCACTCATAGCCGTTCCGACAACCTCCGGTACCGGTTCTGAGACAACTGGAGTATCTATCTTCGATTATCGGCCGCTAAAGGCCAAAACAGGGATCGCTAACAGGCAATGTTCAGTATAAGTCATTGGATAGAAAGAAGGTTTAAAAAATATTAATTTATCATCTTATTACAGATCTCTACGTCCTACACTAGGAATCATCGATCCCAAACATACTCTGACTTTGCCAGAGAGAGTATGTGCTTACTCTGGTTTCGATGTGCTCTGTCACGCTTTAGAATCTTTCACGGCGGTGCCCTATACAGAGAGAACACCATGCCCATCAAATCCAATTTTGAGACCAGCTTATCAAGGCAGCAATCCTATTAGCGATGTCTGGGCGCGATATGCTCTTCAAGTTATGCGCAAGTAATTAATCAGTCAACTACTTATGCAAAATTGCACATCCAATACGTATTTTGAACCAAAGACTTCCAGATAAATAGTAGGTTAATTTTTATCAAGTCAAAAATAAAATTACGAAATTATATTAAAATATAAGTATCTATAATTCTAATTGATTTCAAAATAATTCTAATTGATTTCAAAATAATTACGTTAATTTTTTTTCAAAGAACGAAAGTCGTCTCTTAAATAATAGCATAAAAATCGCTTAAAAATTTTTGATATCTTCTTAATTCTCCACCAATATGACATAAATTAAATGTAATGCTAAAATTTGAAAAATGTTGAGAATATTAAAAAATTTTTTTGTTTTAAGATAACTGGCTTCAAAGAAAGTACACAGTTTACTTTTCCAAAACTTATTTTTTTTAAACAAATATTGTTTATTCATAAATGAATATGTAATTTTTTACATAGATACTTTGAGCGAGCAGTTTATAATCAAGAAGACTTGGAAGCTAGGAGTCATATGCATTTAGCAAGTACAATGGCGGGCGTTGGTTTTGGAAATGCTGGTGTTCATCTTTGTCATGGACTTTCGTATCCTATAAGTGGAAATGTTCGAAATTTCCAACCAAAGGTAAATTAAGAACTTGAATTCATATATATGTATATATATATATATATATACTATATATTAGGGTGGGCTGAAAAAATTTTTTTTTTTAAATTGATTAGGAATATCCCCCAAAAGTTAGCTATGGACCTCAATATGATCTGGATAAAATTTCATCGAAATCGATTAATATCTTCAGGTTGCCCCTCAACTTTGAAATTAGTAAGTTTACGCATTTCTTGGATGTGTCAAAATTTGAAGAAATATTTGAATTTCATTACAATTTGGTACTACCTGTTTTTCTTTTGGTCGCTGAACACGAATCCGAGGTCAGAAGTACACATTTTAAAATGACGGATCCGTAATATTCCGTAATATAAAACATATTCTTATATAAAGAAAATTTATTATTATTGGGACATAAATAGCGCAAACACATTAATACTAAAATAAACAATAAACATACACTAGTGAAACCCTAAAGCTTGTATCAATATTATTTTGAGTCTGTAGTTGATAATAAATAGGTTTGTAATCAATTTGTCTAATTAATTTATTCCGGGACTTTTTCACTTTTCACTGTATTGTTTTATGTCTTTCACTGTATTTCTTAGTCTTTCACTATATTTCTTTAGTCTATGGTGTATCACTCGCTATTTTAAATACAATAATGTTTGCAGCTTACAACAAATAGATCTATTTTGTATTTAATTTATTTAATAATTTATTTAATAATTTATTTATTTGAAGGGAATTAAATGATCTTTCCACCTTCGGTTTTACGATCGAACTTTATTTACGCCTTATAAAGAGAAAAAACTGCAAATAGGTCCGATTTAGACCACTTTCCCTTATATACAGGGTGTTAGTTAAGTATGTTGTCATACTCAACAAAGCGATTCTTTAGTTTATTTCAAGCAAAAAGTCCATATAAACATGTCCTAAACGGCTTAGTTTCCGAAATAAAAAAATTTAAATGTGTAGTAATAATTTGTTTATTTGAAAGAAATACAGCTTGAACTAGTCAAAAACTAGTCAAAAACAGGAAAAAAAAACAAAGACAGGCTTCAGTTCTTCTGATGAAATAAAACAATTAGATGAATTGTTGAAAACGTATGTACAAACTGACTCGCAGTAACATCAGAACTGAAATATATTTTTGATTTTGTGACTTCGACTTTGACTTTGTCACTTTGTTTACGGTTGTGCGAATGGTAACTCACGTGAAGCAAGGCATATTTATGCAGGAAGATATCTCCAACGCAATTTACCGTTTCGTCAAACATTTGCGAACATTCACCTGTACTTCGGAAACTAAGTCGTTTAAAACACATGTTTATATGGACTTTTTTACTTGAAATAAACCAAAGAATCGCTCTGTTGAGTATAACAACATACTTAACTAACACTCTGTATACTCTTTTTATAATCAATAATAATTTTAATTCGCATAAAAAATTTAATTTATATTTAAACTTCTATGTATTTATCGCAATATTTAAGCAACATTTATTTAAAAAGTAGAAAAATATTTAATTATAATAGCTTTCCAAGTAGCAATATAAAAATATGACTTCTCTCTTCTCCCTTTCTCGAGAGAAATCTCTACTTTATCTCTTATTTAGAATACATTTGTAAAATCATGCTATATCTTGTTCTATCTTATCACACTATTAATTATTATATAGTAAATAATTGTTATAAATTAAATTGGTATTCCTTTACATTAGGGGACACCTTTTCTGATGATTTTGACATTGATATATGTTATAGAGGGCACTGATCAACTTTTCCTAGTAAATTAATTGGCGGCCTCTTATAGTTTTCGAGATATATTTATATAAAATTCATTTTCAAAACTTTATTATTTTCTGTATATTGCACGATTTTCCACGCAAAGAGACTTCCCCTCCTGCTTAGGGGCGCACGACTTCGTGAAACAAGTTCCACTTCACCTCTCCCCCTGCTTCAGGAGCGACCGACTTTCATTTTCCTTGACAGGAGGTAATCATTTAGTAAGGAGAAGATCTAAATATCTTAGAAACTACAAGAGACCGCCGATTAATTTATAAGGAAAAGTTGATCAGTAGCTTCACCTTTATAACATATGTCAAGGTCAAGGTCATCGAAGAGGTGTCCCCTAATATAAAGGTTTACCATTAAATTATTTGAAATTTTTTGATATTTTTACTGAATTCTTACTATATTTAAGGGATATAGCAATGATCATCCCATAGTTCCTCACGGTCTATCCGTGGTGATCTCCGCACCAGCAGTGTTTTCTTTCACCGGAAGTGCATGTCCAGAGAGGCATCTGGAAGCTGCAGAATTGCTCGGAGCGGATGTTAATAATGCTAAGCAGGCTGACGCGGGCAAAATTTTGGCCGATATTGTAAAGGAATATATGCGTCTTATGAAAATTGAAAACGGTTTGACAGAACTCGGTTTCAAGAAAGAAGATATTCCTACGTTAGTTCAAGGCACGTTGCCTCAGGTAAATAACATTCAGTGCATATATTCTTTATTAAACGGAAAAATGACATATAATTAATATAAAATGTAATATAATGATCAATACATTGTCTAGGTAAAAACCCCATTAAAAACCTTATTAAAATTTATCTCCTCTTTTCTTCTAGCATCGCATCACGAAATTGGCGCCACGTGAACAGTCAGAAGAGGATCTTACGCAATTATTCGAAAATTCATTTACCATTTATTAATTTAATATTTATAAAAATTAACGTTTTATTAATTGTATATAAATTATTTTGTAATAAGATTATTTTTATACAAAAAATAATAAAGTTTATAAGAAAACACAAAGATTAAATTTAGCTAAAAAATTAAATAAATGTTAAATTGTTAAATGTAAATATTACATATATATATATGTATATATTATACATATATAAGTTTTAATTTAGTATTTACATAAATATATACATGTATACAGCTCAAAAAATAAATTAGAAAAATTTTGGGCAAAAGTTAGTCAAATTTGATTGAATATAACTCCGCCAAAAATTATCATAGGATGACGAATTTTTTTAAATTAAAAGTTGAAGTCTCTACTTTAAGATGCTATGACTCGATAAGATTAATGCCTTTTTACCATTGTAATCTCTAAAAATATGAGGACATGTTTGTTATATTAAAAATTACCAAGTTTAACAGAATGCACGGAATTGCTACAATTTTTGGGAAGATGTTGTTTGTAATGTCATAAGATTCGAAACTTTCCTTTTAATTAAAAAAAAAAAATTGTAAGCTGCTGCGATTATATTTTGCAAAATAACAACATTTTAAAGTAATCCTTGCATTTCTTACATGTACCGGCAACATTATCATTACCGGATATATCTCAGCGAAAAATAGTTCAACGAATTAATGTTAATTCGACATCGGAATGGTGAATTTGAACAAAATTATATTGCCATAACAAGCTTGGATAACTGAATAACGATGTATAAATCAATTTATCCATTAGAACAATGACAATGTATACGTTTCGACCCTTATTCGGGACCTCAGTACATTAATAAAAAGAAGTAACTGTCTAATATATTTATTAATGTAGTCATGATATAGGCACACTACCGCATTAACAACTAATTAGTCTTACAATATATTAAATCCTTATATAGCTTAAAGTAATTTTGAAGGATATTGATAAATTGTTGTTAATATGTAATAATATTGCTTAGATCCTCAAATATATAAACCTATAGATAGATCAATATAAAATTGCCAAATTCACAGAACAAAGAAATATGTTATGTCAAGTATGTAAAATTTAAATACAAAGTAATCATAAAAATTTCCTAAGTAACACACAGCGCTTACAAAGCGTTAATAAAGCGCTAAAAAGCGCATATAATTACTTTTTTAGCGCTTCGTAAGCGCTGCTCAAATACTTGAGTTAGATATAACTGCTGTACAGAACATATTTGAGGTCATTTCTGTTCAAAGGATCTAATAAAGCAATAAATAAATGTCGACCTAACAAAAAGCATACTACGTTACAGTATGAAACATATTATCGATGGCAAAAGGAACACGCAGTACAAAAATTGTACTATTACGTAAAGAAAAATAAGAAGAGGATTTTTATGCAATTATTTGGCAATTAATGTACAATTAGGGTTGTATAAATAGGTTATATCTCTTCCGTTATATCTCGTTCGATAAAACAGATTCAAACTGTAAAAACATCAATATTTATGTATATTTCGTGGAAGAATCATATGTATACATCTCTGTAATTGAACTTTTAGAACAGTTTCTGCAAACGCTTTTTCACATCGTTTCTGATCATCTGTGGTTAGTCACCAATGTTCCGTACACAGCGATTATAATGGCAGAGGCAGAAGCAGGAGACAATTTGATTCCAGCTCGCCGCTGGATCCGTGGACATTACACGAAATTGACAAGGAGTAACAAAGCAAGTTGCAGTCACTGTAAAGACAAATTCATTATAAATTTCACATGCTTAGATATTTTTCACAAGCACTTGGTAAACGCACATGCAAACAAATTAACAGAAGAAGAGAAGAAAGAAGTGAAATTTCATTGGACTTGGGACTATTTTACTCAAAAAGAAGATACAAAGGCAACATGCAAAGAATGTAAAAAAATAATTAAGTACAGGAATACAACTCAATTAAAACTTCATTTAAAAGGATTTCACATGTAAGTAGATCCAATGTACATTAAAAAAC
>NW_017257076.1:810438-812669 GCF_001594055.1 Mycetomoellerius zeteki
TGATGAATGTAAAAGATTGCAATTAAATAATCAATGTTAGCTAAAGAAAATGTAACGTAGACGAGAGTATATATCTATCAAAAAAATTTTTCAAATATGCGTCTCGCTATATGATAATAGCCGTACTCTTTGTACTATATTCACAAATATTCTTTATTGTGTACAAAGAGCATAACAGAATTCAAATTTACTGTTATCCTAAAAGGCATAATAATATGCAATAAATACTAGTAGTATTCGACTATTTTACTTTTACTGAAGAATAGTCAGATTATTAAATATTTTGAATCTACTCGATGGTAGCAATGCTGATCGCTTTTAAAAATTTGATTAATGAGGTTCTAAAAATAATAATATAATTACTAATATATCTTCACACAACGATGTATTGTGCGTAATGGCAAATAATATCTCTACAGCATTTCTTGTCGCTTTTTAAATTTTAATAACTTCTTAAATCTTATATGAAGAATATTAGGTTCACAAGTAGGTTCACAGACAAGTTAGATTCACAGACAGAGTATTAATTAACAAAAGCAGTTCAGATAATGACATGGATGCAATACAGGATGTAACTATAAGAAAAGAAAAACATCAAAAAGCATATAAATACTTTATATGCTTTTTGATGTTTTTCTTTTCTTATATATAACATATATTACATATAAATAGATTTTATGAAATAAACATGGAATTTCCTACAAAATATATCTATTATGAGAAACTAGCTAAAAATAGTATAATGCAGACGAGAAAATTCATTTATCGTAAAATATATCAAACATGAGTGTAGACAAATATCATAAAAAACAGCAAATCTCAGAATTTTAATTTAATATCACCAGAACGAACTAGTAATATTCGACAATTATAATTTTCTCAAGAATAATCTAATTCATTTAAAATAAATTAAAATAAATTAAAATATTTGATTCTAGTGTTGATTGTTACATTCCAGATCGCTTTTAAATGTTCGAATAATAAGATTTTAAGAATGACAAAATTTCTACACAGTAGAGTAGTTAATTGCATCAAATAAAATAATATTTCTATCGCACTTTTATAGCTTTTTAATAATACATTACATGAATACAGGATATCAGGTCCAACTTCAGATAACGTAACAGATAACGAATACAGTTCAGATGATGACATAGTTGCAAACAGGGATATAACTCTAAGAAAAACAAAACGTCAAGAAGCTTCATCTAACTCAACAAACTTATCTGACAGTTTGTATGAATGTGCAGAAGGAAGAGAAGAAATTAATGAGTAATTATAATCAATTGCGTTTACTGTAATAGATTTAAATTGATCATACGAATTAAACCTGGAATTTTCTATACAAATATAATCTATCTATAGAATATCTAAATTATACGAAAGATTTATTTATTATTTCGTCAATTACCTTTATAATGAGTAGCTGATAAGAAATTATTTTCTCAGGGGAACACCATACGATTTGATTCCAATACGTCGATGGATGCGCGAACATTACACAAAGTTGACAAGGAACAGAGCAAGATGCAATCATTGTAATGAAAAATTTAGTATACATCTTAACCATTTACAGACATTACATAAGCACTTGGTAGATGCACATCCAGAAAAATTAACAGAAGAAGAGAAGAATGAAGTGAAATTCCATTGGACTTGGGACTATTATATCGCAAAAAGCAATACAGAAGTAACATGTAAACTATGTAAAGTAACAATTAGATACACGACTGTAACTTCTTTAAAATATCATTTAAAAAGTAATCACGAGTAAGTACCTCATATATACCTCATGTAATTAAAAAATTTATAAACGTACTTAGAATTGTAAAATTGATTAAAACAAAATAATTAATATTTGCTAAAGAAGATGTAATCCGTACAAGAATATCCATTCGTCGAAAAATTTTTCAAATATGCGTGTCGGCAAATAAAATATAAAACATATTAATTCGTACTATGCATACATAAATATTCTGTAGTTTTAATTTATACAAAGTGCATTCTAGAATTCGAATTTACTTTCACCATGTATAAAAAGAGCTAGTATTATAAAATTTAAACGTTATAATTTTTACCGAGGAATGGTCAGATTTATAAAATATTTGAATCTACTTGATTGCTACGATCCTGACCGCTTTTAATTGTTCCAGTAATACGAGTCTGAATAAAAAATAATAATTTTCAAATCTTCCCCATAATAGAATATTGTGCATAATTGGAAATAATAT
>NW_017257076.1:813045-813254 GCF_001594055.1 Mycetomoellerius zeteki
ACAAAAATGACAAGGAATAATGAAGCAAGATGCATTCATTGTGATGGAAAATTCATTATAAATATGAAACATTTAGCTACTATACATAAGCACATGGTAGATGCACATCCAGAAAAATTAACAGAAGAAGAGAAGAATGAAGTGAAATTCTATTGGAGTTGGGACTATTATATCGCAAACAGCAATACAGAAGCAACATGTAGACTATG
>NW_017257077.1:0-935 GCF_001594055.1 Mycetomoellerius zeteki
ATGGCAATAAAAGTCGTCAAGGTGGACTCCACCAACCATGTTTTGGGTCTAATTGAAAACCGGCAGCGAGGATTTCCAAGAGATGCTCGAGGAACTGGACCCGGAGGATGAACCGGAAAGGACACATGCTGCATCATCGTCCCGATCGCGTCATCATCGGAGAAGTCGTAGCCATCCAAGAACACCGAGGATGGCAACGCGGAATTATAACAAGCATTAATGGAGACGGAACGGTCGCGATTTCCTTACGAGACTGGGGCCGCAACATAGAACGCCGACTATTCGAGGTACACTTCTTGGAGGACAGATTTTGCCAAATGGAGTGGCAAGGGATCCCCTGCGGATTGGCTCACACCGCTCCCTTCTCCGGCTCAGTTTGGCCAAGGAAAGCAAGGAATCTGACCAAGTACCTCATCAATCAAGAGGAAGGGCGAATGTCCATTGTAGAGATAATAGGAGACGAAGCGGCGCTCGTTAAATTAAATATTCGGAGCGGAGGTGATGCTCGCGAATACCACCAAATAAATCTAAAGAAAACACTGATTTCGCTAGGATATACCCAGCATAGTGATTGAGAAATTGAGGACGGGCACGTACCCTTCGTATAATAAAAAAATATATATATACAGGGTGTCAAATAAGTCCCGGAACGGCTGAATATTTTCTCAAGTAAGGTATTTTTGAAAAAGGTCAAGGTCATTTCTGAAGTAACTTTCAAGGAGGAATTCAACGATCACCTTCGATTTGACCTCGAGCTTGACCTTCAAGGTCATTTCAAGGTTAACTTTGGTTTTTTTAATAGAAATCCCCTTTTTGACACCGGCAATCGAAAGAGCAGGAAATTTTACGTTCAGATATGTACTTAAGTCATAGGTAGTGTTTGACCTTGAGGGTCACTGATTTAAGCTCGAGCAAGGTCTGGATATCTTTTGGAA
>NW_017257078.1:0-1801 GCF_001594055.1 Mycetomoellerius zeteki
CAGTCTTAAAGATGAATCGCGTGCTGGACTCCTTGAAAAGATTGAAACGGACGAATTGCAAGCACTGCTGGATATAAACTCTGTGCAAACTGAAAAGGAGCTTGCAGAACAGCTTAGCGTTACGCAGCAAGCCATTTCCGTACGATTACGTATGATGGGAAAGGTTCAGAAGGAAGGCAGATGGGTTCCGCATGAATTGTCCGAAGACAACAAAAATCAGCACTCACTTTGCTTTCAAAGTTTCGGAAAAAAGATTTTCTGCACAAAATCATTACAGGCGATGAAAAGTGGATTCTTTATGATAACCCTAAACGTAGAAAATCATGGTCAACCTTCGACATCGACGCCAAAGCCCAATATCCACTCCAAGAAGGTTTTGCTCTGTATCTGGTGGGATTGGAAAGGTATGTTGTACTACAAGTTGTTACAACCGGGTGAAACAATCACGGCAGACCGCTACCAACAACAATTGACCAATTTGAGCGATGCATTAGAAGAAAAGAGGCCATTTACTGGCCAAGGACGTCGTAAAGTGATCTTGCTTCATGACAATGCTCGACTACATGTTGCGAAAGCGACTCAGGACCATATCTTTGCGTTAGGCTGGGAACTTCTTCCGCACGCGGCGTATAGCCCAGACATGGCGCCTTCCGATTACTACCTATTCCGGTCGCTGCAGCATTATTTGGCTGATACACATTTCGTGAGATTAGAAGAAATACGAAAATGCATTGATGACTTTATCGCTTCGAAACCGGTGAGTTTCTGTCGTCAAGGAATTCGCAAACTACCCGAAATATGGTAAAAGGTCGTTGATGCAAACGGAGAATATTTCGCTGATTAATATTTTTTCGTTTGTTTTTGAATAAAGATTGAATTTTACAAAAAAAAGCTCAGAACTTTTTTGTACACCTAATATATACACATTTTAATCTTATATGTATATAATATGTTTCATAGACTACTTATTTTACTTTACACTGAAAAAATTAATACCCTGTTTTAAAGAACATCATTAAAGTTTATATAATACATAGAAGTTTATATAATACATATTCTATGTAATACATAGAAGAAATAGAATACATTATGTATTGTTGCGTGACAATATAGAAACTGTAAAGTTATTTTTAACATTTCTCATAAATAATTCAACTTTATATTTTTATCCTCAGCATTATTATCTAATTTGTTTGTCAAATTGATAGTATTCGCGATCACTTTGAAACATGTATAAACACACATATCGGTCATTTTTAAGTATGTATCACTGGGAAAACGACAAACTGATTTTAATCATACGGCATTTTTCACATTTTATTTCGAATATTCTCATGGCCAAAGACATACAGTAGTGTCTTCTCGCATAATTTGCACACCCAATTCTTTTGATGTGCAAGGATAGACAGGATCAGAATACAAATCTTTTACTACTTTAAGCTTTTTACCAATTGTGAATTTTGTATTGTCGCTACGTTTAACTAAATTTAAAACAGACACTACAGTTCCATTTTCAAGTGAAATACAATTATTACTTGCACTATTGGAATGAATCGTATATAGTTTAGTACGTAATATTTTATACTCAGAAGAAAAATTATAATCATCAATTAAAGGACCGTTTGAGTGAACTTTTTCAAAACAAATTTCGTTATTGTTTTTTATTATTGTTTTCTTAATAGGCATATTAAAGTTGTTAAGTTCAGAATACCTTCTTGACAATTGTTGAAGAGGTTTCTCATTTTTTCGAATCATTTTCTTTATATATGACATATAATTTTCAAATCTGAAAGCACTAAAG
>NW_017257079.1:0-1537 GCF_001594055.1 Mycetomoellerius zeteki
ATATTATATATATCTATATATAATATATCACATCGGTTCCGGACAGTTGGGAAACTTCTCTCATGAATCAAAAAGTCCTCTATCATTATACAATTTTCGTAATAGTTAATAAGATGTTAATATTACTAAATATCGCCAAATATTAATTTTCAATGATTTTTTGCACAAGAACTATCAATTTTACCAAAAAACAAAATGAAAATATGAAAATATTATATCTGAAAAAATTATATGAAGAAAATCAACTCGTTTTACTAGAAATCAATTTTTTACATTACTACAACATTTTAATTAAATTGTAATTACTCAATAAACACAAAGTTGCATGTAACGTACCTATTAGTTGTAATTTCTCACTCAACAATATAACTGTAATAAACACACGTGTTATATTACAGTTATATAGTTGAGTGGGAAATTACAACTAACAGGTATGTTACATGTAACTTTGTGTTTACTGGGTATGATTATAATTTTATGTAATATTTGTAAAATATTTTACTTTCAGAAAAATATAATCATATTATAAAATTGTTACGAAAACGAAGGCTCGCTCAAGTATCCATTTCATTTAAATATACAGGTACGTATTCTATTATTAGTAAAAAGAATGGGCTATGAGCCAGTTATAACAAAGAATATTTAATAAACTTTCTTACATACATGTATACATGCAACGTTTCGACCCCGATCGGGTCATTTTCAATGCAAAATAAACAAAATTATAAAATTCTCGGAAGATTTAGTTAAATTATAACGTCCAGTACAGAATTCAGTTGTATCAATGACATGTGGTCCATATTTAAAACGAAGGAGATTTCATCTCACTCTTTTTATAATTCTCCAATCTTACAAATAAATAATAAATTAACAATACGTTATAGTTTAGATTACCACGTTATAGTTTAGATTTTCACGATTCCTTACGTGAATTCGGTATCTGCAAAATTTACACCAATCGCCAACATGTGTCATTGCAAGTTGGCTTTTTCGATTCCAAATACTTTAAAAAAATTTATAGGTAAGGGCAAGGACCAATTGGATCACCTTTGTAATCAAAATGTAGTTTATAAGATCTCTTGTGACGATTGCGATGCTAGCTACGTGGGTCAGACGAAAAGACAGTTAAAGACAAGATTACATGAACACGTATCCGATATTAATAAGAGGTCAAAATCTCCAACGGTGATTACTAATCACCGAATTGACCAGAATCACAACTTCGACTGGCATAATGTTGAAATCTTAGACAGAGAAGCCTCATATAACAAGAGATTAATATCGGAGATGGTTCATATAAAACGACAAACGCATGGGCTAAACAAACAAAATGACACAGATTCTCTGTCAGAATCATATCTAAACATTATCCAATCTCTTTCCCCCTCTTAACATTGTCCTTTGTCCCCTTCCTATTATTTTTCCTATTTCCTTGTTTCCTTGTTGTCAGTATGTCGTTTGACATCGTCGATTACAAATCTGAGACCCATTCGCGTATTATGGCTTATTTTTTATTTAATATAACGTTGTTAATTGC
>NW_017257080.1:0-630 GCF_001594055.1 Mycetomoellerius zeteki
CTAATCTAATCGATGCGGGTCTTGATGGGGTAGAGTCGACGTCATGTCCAGTTTCTCTCACTGGCTCATGGAGAAGGAATTCAGATCTCAGACAGGGTTCCACCCCTGCTGCAAGGTTGTTTCAGGAATATGTTACACATTCCTTAGGTTGCGCAGGACAGCTTGCCGTCAAAATTGTCCAAAGAAACTCATGGCTGAGTGAGACACTAAGTCTCCTCACTGATCCTGTTCCCAGCTCAATGGGAGCAAACCCCTCTTTCACCTGAGGATCGGCATATAGTGGATTAGATAAAGGCTATCCTAAGACTGCCCTCAAGATCACTGAAAGTAATCAAGAGTCTTCTCCCAAAAGAGCATAGTTCTTTTCAGCAACTAGCTCTGAGTCTGAAAAGTCAACTGTCCTTTACAGAAACAGTGACCCCCTTCAAACATCACCCCCAGATCCCAGCATCTGAAAAGAACACCCACCCATGCTCTGGTACAGCAGCAATGGGGGACCAAAAGTAGACTTAACAAACTATCACAAATAGGTCACTTACTTGTTTGTGATTGTTGCTTATGAAGGTAGTTCTAAATATAGAGCTGAAGCGATGCAAGAGTGACAAAAGATGTTGTTAAGTCTGAGGTCTA
>NW_017257081.1:0-2446 GCF_001594055.1 Mycetomoellerius zeteki
CTGTAGTGCTGCATATAATTGACGGCCTCGTGGGGTAGGTGTCGAGGAACGAGACCCCCACCATGGGTGTTTGGCGTTGAAATCTCCGGCAGCGATAAAGCGGTGGCCCAGGCTTTTGAAGAATTTTTGGAACAACTCAGTTTTTATTGAGTGCTTAGGTGGACAATATACAGCTGCAACTATAATGGATCCTTTTTGATCATTCAGAGTTACATTGGTAGCTTGTATAGATTCGTCTTCATTTATTCCAGTTAAATGGTGTTTAATAGTTGTTTTTATAATAACGGAAAAACACCTTGCTCTCTTCCGCTAGGATGCTTGGTATCGTAAATGGTATAGTTTGGAATTTTTATATAGTTTTTGTTTGTGAAGTATGTTTCTGAGATCAACATAACATCGATTTTTTGGTCAATTAAGAACTTCTTAACTTCCAATATTCTTTGAGCTAAGCCATTTGCATTCCAAATTGCTATATTTATTTCACGATTTTCCTTATTGAATTTTGTTTATTAAGCTTGTAAGTAAATTTAACATTGTGTCCATTCGACTCATAAGCTGAGTCATCATTTGTTCTAGTTTACTTGTTGTTGTTACTGATGTGTTTGTCGTCGTTTGTGTTTCTATTTGAGGCTGAGTGATATTTGTTGTGTATTGTTTATGGTCGGATCTCACAGTGTGCGCGTACGATATATTTGGTTTTACGAAGCGGTTAAGGCTTTGTAACTGGCTCTGGGTTTGTTGGTTTGCAGATTTTTCTCTTAACGTTGGATATAATTTTTGTTGTAATTGTTTTCGCACTAAACAGCCTTTGTAACTAGCTGAGTGATTACCGTCACAGTTAGCACATTTGACTTCTTTAATTTTTCCTTTTGTTGGGCAATCAAGAGTAAAATGATTCATTGCGCATTTTACACACACCGGACTTTTAAAGCAGTAGTTTTTATGTGACCGTAACCCTGGCATTTCTGGCATTGAGGAATCTCCCTTTTTTTACGAAGTGGTTCGAAGCTGACGATTATATTCAGTAGCTTATCGATGTTATAAATAGATTTATTATTATCTTTAGGTTCAATCTCTATTATGAATAGTGGTAGAGGTTTTTGTGTAGTTCTTTCTCGTATATTTGTAATCCTGGTTACTTTATGTTCATATTCTTCGATGGCAGCTTTTAAATCTTCAAGATCCGTTGATGGGTGCATGTTTCTTAAAACCGCTTTATACGATTTATCCTGCTTTCTTTGATAGGTGTAAAATTCTGTCTTTTTCTTTTTCAAGGCTTCGATGATTGGTAGATATTTTTCTGACATGCTGGGCAGGATTTTTACTTGGTTATTGGCCAGGATTTTCAGGCTATAGTTTTTGCCGTCAATTTCTTCCAACAATTTCGTAAGCGGTCCTATGTCCTCGACTCCACTGACAAATATTGGAGGTGATTTGGAGATTTTCTCTTCACATACTTTCTGAGTATTATTTTCTGTGTCTTCATCTGTGGCTAGTGGATTAAACGGATTTTCGGAGATTATTGTTTTACTTAACCAATAGTCCTTGATGTATGTTTGGCGTTTTTTGGCCATGGTTTCCCCAGGACTGCTTCTTATTCGTTTTTTTTTGGCGAATGGTTGCCATTGCTGGTCTGCAGATTCACTTGAATTTCTTCTATCTGGAGAAGATCTGATTTCGTTTGAGGCCATAGGCCATATATTTTTAATTATTTAGTTTCTCTCTTAAGCTTATATTTAACACACGATCTCGCGTCTATTACTATGGTTGGCTGTGCAGCGACGTAGCACAGCGAGGCGAAGTAAACAAACACGTCTGCTCGCTCCGGCTGTTCGAGCTGAACACGACCACAAACATAACGCAGAAATTTGCTCCTCTTCGTTTGACGGACGTGGTGGAATACTCGCTCACGCGTTCTATCCTTCACACATTCCCAATTACGTCGCTGAAATACATGTGGACAATGTATAAAAATTAAAGACAGTACCATTTGGATTAAGTAAATAATAAAGATAGTATCACTTAGGTTTTACTTTTTATTTTGTAGTAGAATTTAACTTGACGCCACAGTTGTTGATATCAAATTGTTTGTACAAATAATACATATTAGATTAATATTCATTATTTAATTTGGCTATCAAATCTTTTTTACGAATAATACATAAAATTTCGATAAATTTAATTAAATTAACAGAATTTAACTTGGCGCCACAATTGTTGATATCAAATCTTTTATATAGATGATACATATATCATTAGATTTAATAAAAACATTAACAGAATTTAACTTGGCGCCACAATTGTTGATATCAAATCTTTTATACAGATGATACATATATCATTAGATTTAGTAAATTTTGTGATATAATGATTTTCATGTAATAATTTTTGAAGGGGAATAAAGCCATTATAACTTGGGTTGGAATGTATCATATACAAAGAATTT
>NW_017257081.1:5964-6341 GCF_001594055.1 Mycetomoellerius zeteki
ATATATACATTATATTTTTATTTGTATATTAATTTCTCCATATATTTATTTAGTATAGTTATTTCCCATCTTTTATATATATAAAATAGTAGAAACGACAATAATTACGAGCATATTTTATTTATTGCTAAGCAAAAAAATGAGCCATTTTTAACTTATTAATTGTATACACACTGTCACGCCTTTCCCCTTGGCGTTGATCAGGCGCGGAGCGCGCGCGGGAGCGCGCTCCGGGGAACGGCGGATCAATCGGGTCGGAGGGCCGGCGATGGCCCCCGTACGGAAGGGAACCTCACGCGGTCGAGCGAGAACCGAGAGCCCCGACAAAGTTGGGCGCCAGACGTGCTCCCCAGCGACGTCAATTTCACGAACGAACA
>NW_017257082.1:0-1386 GCF_001594055.1 Mycetomoellerius zeteki
CTTCTACTTGGTTCACCTGTCTTATTACAACATGGATTAAACAAAAAGAATACGATAAAAAAAACAGAAGTCCTTCTTTTTAAACTGTACCAGGTATGTTTCTAATACATCCCTGTAAAATATTATTTACTACGTACATAAAATATTGAAAAATAAAAAACCGAAAAATTTGATATTATTTGTGGATGTAGTACCTATTTAATTATCCTCTTAAGGGGATGCTGGAGTGTCCTGTTTTATCAATGAAGTATGATTAATTTTCCTCGACTCGTTTCTCTTAATTGCACTTACGGATTGAAAAGTCCTTCTCCACAATTAAAGTATCGACAACAACACAGGCCGCAAACTACAATTTAATACGAAAAATGAAAGAAAATTTAAGACTTACAGTCTTGTTATCGGCTTCCGTAGTCGACACGTCACAATATGTGCTGCATATAAGAGTTTCAGATTTTACTCGTTTAAAATAAGTAGCTTGCGGCCTACAGAAAACCTCGAAGAATAACTATGCCTGTAGAAATGAGCTAGGAGCTTTAGTATAAGAGGAAAGAGTCGAGAAAAATTTCGTTCGTATACTACGAATAAAATTGACGTGAAGCCATGACACCGAGCACTATTTTAGTTCCTTGATATTGCGATAGCGGCGCTGTCATAAAATGTGCCTTGCTGGATCACAGAAACGATCAGAATTATCGACCTACTCAGGCCCATAACAAGCTTCTTACGTGATCTAGATAAAATATTTTCACCTAAGAGGAAAAATAATAATAAAACAAATATGATAATATTAGAAGCATGCACGCTTAGCGCTTTTCTTACCTTTTTTTTAAAAAGGTAAGTTTAAGTAAATAACAAGAAACAATACCATTTGTTTTATTTTTTAATTTGTTAGATAGAATTTAAAAAGTTAAGATTGTAGCATCTGAATTTTAATTTTTCATTTGATATTAATTTTTTTCGAAGAGTAATAATTTTTGATAGATATTATGAATGTGAAAAGTGACAGATCCGGACTTTACGTCGCAATATCTCAGCTTGTAGGGCACGTTGAGACAAAATATTTATGTCTGGGTGTTGTCTACATGTTCACTGTCGAGGAAGTGGGTATCTAGATGTTCGCCGTCGGGGAAATGAGTGTCTAGGTATTCGCCGTCGAGGAAATAGGTGTCTAGAACACCTAGATACTCACTTCCTCGACAGCGAACGAACACCTAGACATTCATTTCCTCAATAGCGGACACCTAGACACCCGTTTCCTCAATAGATAATACCTAAACACCCACTTCCTCGACGGCGATCACCCAGAAACCCATTTCCTCGACGGCGAACACCTAGATACCCACTTCCTCGATGGCGAACACCTAGACACTCATTTCCTCGACGGCG
>NW_017257082.1:2832-16196 GCF_001594055.1 Mycetomoellerius zeteki
AAACAAAGAAAATCCAAATTCGGCTTCCTTAGTTTTCTTCGGAATTTATTTCTGAGTATTTCTGTTCAAAGATCATTGAAATCGATTAAGAAATACGATCTATAGACTGTTTTGAACAGAATCTTTTGCGTTTGGACCACTGTGTGTCGGCTCGCGTAAAGGAGGCACGGCAGTGTCGCTGCGCTTGGCTTAGCGCTGAGACAATACCGTGTCTCCAGATCCTGGAGAAGGATTTTTGACTCTGTAAAAGAGGAAAAAGTAATTGTCATACAAAAATTCCGATTTAATTGGTAATACAGACAGCTTTAGGATTCCCCGAAAATTATATTTCTATAATCTACAACTTTTGACAAACGTGTACTTTTTTATTTGTAAAATGGTATGTAACCGCCGACGTGGGCGGAGCTGGTATGTAACCTACAGGCGCGGACGATACCGGCATGGATGGCACCGGTATGAATCCTATCGGCGTGTACAGAGCCGGTACGTATCCTGCCGGAGCAGACGGTGCCGGTACGTATCCTGTCGGCGTGGACGATGCAGGTATATACCGTAGCTTGCTGGAACGACTGACGCCTGCTGGAAAGGCTGGTTACAAATAATCGGTGCAGACGGAGTATACAAATTTCCGGGTAAAGATGAATTCATCCGTATGGAGTGTTCCCACCTACGATTGCCTCGTTCCTTTCTTTCTTTCTGTCGCTGCTTCTGCATCGCGCGGTGCACTTCCTGTTTGATTTTCTGTAAGTAAAAAAATTTTATTTATTTGTATACGAACACACACACACACACAACACACACACCTACAGTAGCGCTCATAAATTTTATTACATTTCATAAAAAATTAAATATCTCGGTCTAAAACCTCTGTAAACTTTCGACTACATTTTCAAACGTAAAAGTAGAATTTAAAATTCGCGTTTGAATTTCTTTGTTACGACATTCTGTTCTTAAATTATATACAATTAAAGATATTTTTTCATTGATATTTTTTGCAATATTCTTCTTATTTCGATGTAGGTATATGAAACATCGTCGAACAAAATTTAACATAAAGGTTTTTTAAAAAACTTTTTAAAGAGACTTTCTGTAATAAAATTGGTACGATGATTATTCGCAAAGATATCAAATTATTTCATTGTGCAAAACTTTATCATGTAACAACTTGCTTTTTATAAAATGTTTTTTAAATTGAGAAGTTTTTAGACAAATGGAAAAATGTTTCTTAGAATGTGCATTTAATTCGTATAAATTTAGTCGTAATTTTTTATAAACTTCCTCCAATTATGTTCCTAAGACAATAAAATTTTACACAATAAAGAAATTAGACATCTTTGCAAATAATCATACCAATTTTATTCAGAAAGCATTCTAAAACTTAGAAAGTCTGCTTTAAAAAAACTTTTATATTAGATTTTGTCTGATCATCCTTTATCAAACTGCAATGCTTTAAAGTAAGACTAGAATATTGTAAAAAATATCATTGAGAAAATACATTTAATTTGATATTATTTAAGAATAGAATGTAAAAAAAATTAAAACGCGGATTTAACTCCTTCAGACCTACCGTACATTGTAATGTACATCGAATTTGAAGATATTATCCTTTGAAATTATTTAATTCTGTCGCTATCTGAGATCTGATGTATATAATAATGTAGGTGCACTGAAAAAAATTTCTGGTTGAAAATGGACGAATCAGAAATTTCTGGTTAAATTTATTAGAATTCTAGTTGAAATAACCGGAATTCTGGTTGATACTATATTTCTGGTAAAATCATTTCAGCCTCGTTGTAATCGAATGTCAAACAAGGATGAAATGATACACGCGAGCATTGCGGACATTAAGTGGAACGCACCCTATATGTCGCCAGTTTTACTTACTGTACTCATCCGCTGTGGATCCTCCCACTGCGTGTGGCGCGTGACCGTTTTTGGTTTTGCTGTTGCCACCAACCTCTCCACTCTCGATTTCGTCAGCATTGCTGGAACCGTCATCGACCTTGGCGGGGTCATCGTTGGCGGTGTCGAGTTAGTTGTTGACACTGCCGGGGCCGTCGTCGACCTTGGCGGGCTCACCGTCGGCGTTGTCGAGGTCTTTGTTGGCATTACCGGGGCCATTGTCGACCTTGGCGAGGTCATCGTCGGCGTTGCTGGAGCCGTCGCCGGCCTTGACAGGGTTTTTTTTCTGTTATTACTTACGTAATAACCTTCACTTCTGGCTGAAAAAATATAACATCTTGAAAAGCATGTCGATCAAGATAATTCTAACATACATATACATATGTAGATTAAAACAGAGGTACAAAATGGCGGTACTAACTTGACGCACATTAGAGCAGAGCCTTCCAATTCGCGCACGGCATACGTTTTACGTTATGAAATCCATCTTCTTCCCCCAATTACATTTCTTATTCCTAGTGACAGGTCACAGTACCATACTATGATACTGTAATCTGCCTGTGTAGATCGAAAGTCAAAGAGGAAAGAAGGAAAAGGGATTTCGTTACATAAAACGCACGCCGTGCACGAGTTGGAAGATTACGATGCAGCTTGGTCGACATATAATTAAGAGGAATATGTACTTACGTCTTTTACTTTTCCTCAAATCGTATTGTTGCTGCATTACATTCAATTCGTATTGCTGTGGTATTGCTGCTGGCTATGGTCACTCACTGCCAACACTGCCGTTCTGCGTGCGGACTACGAGCCGTGCCGAGCGAGACGCGATAGCATGACGATCGACGATCGCGTTCGGCAACTCAATTGTTGCGGGGCGGATCCATGAGTGCGCGCCACTCGCGACTATTGGTGATTTCTTTTAGATCAGCCAATAGAGTCTACTGAACGTGATCATTGGAAGAGTATGAAGAAAAGGTATAACCGCTACTTATCACGTGCTTGTCATCGTGCCTGCGCGTGGAAACTTTCCAAGAAACGTCGCGTGTCGCCTAGTCTATACATATGTATGTACAGGAGGACCTACTAAGGCCCGGTGCATCAACGTTACTTAGGGCCGTATTCATAGTCAAAGCTCAAGGCAGCACTTAAGACCATCTTAATGAAGCTCGTCTTATTCAATCAAGATCGTCTTGAGATTGTAATGATTCATAGTCGTGAAATAAGATGATCTTCGAAAAGAAGTTCTCGCTTAAGAAATTCTTATTTGATTCAAGATCATCTTGATGAAGATGTACTTAAGGTTGAACTTGTTTGACATTCGGCTACTTCCGTACAATTTCTGTTGGATTCTCCAATAGAAACGTTGCATTTGTTATTATCTGTTCTTCCGAATTGCTTTCCGTTCTTCGATTGCTTTCATGCCATAAGCAGCTATCAAGAATATTTGAGAACAGTAACGAGACAAAAATAATATTAATTTATTGAGTGTTATAACTGGCAAAGTGAATAAATAATATTTTGTTTAATAAATTTTTACTAACAAATTTATAATATATTGAAATATATATTTATTCATAGAATGTCGTGCAAGGAAAATATAAATCCTAGTAAAAGTAAACACTATACAAATATAGAAAGAAAAGTATTTTTACAAATACTCGAACGGTATAAACAAATCGTGGAAATAAAAAAAAGTGATACAACCACTTTGAAGGACAAGGAAGTAGCATGGACTGAAATATGTGCTACTTATAATGAATCTTCATTGATTGCACAAGAGGTTAAGATTATAATTGCACAATAAAAATTATACTATTATTATATTATTATTATTATTATACAATAAAACATTGTAAAACATTATAATTAAGCATGTTTAATTAAAATAATATTTTGATTATAGAGGACAATACAACAATTAAAAAAATTATGGACTAACTTAAAACAAGGTCAAAGAGATGCTTTGACTAAAGAAAGACAAGCACGGATGGCAACTGGTGAAGGACCTGAAGTTTCTCAAATTACTATAGATCCTGATATTAGTAATATAACCCCACATTTAATGAAAACTGCACCACGTCAATTTATTTCAAACATGACTGAATCATGTTTAAATGGTAAATATATTAATTAAAATTATTATATTTTTATACTGTAGATTTCATTATATTTTGTTTCTGTATATTTTAGAAAAACGCGGTCTAGCATATGAATTAATATCAACTGAGCAGGATACGGATGTATTACAGATTTTAGATGACAATGTTGAAAATAATATATGCAATGATGAGGTTGTACTTTCAATTGGTATTTATCATTTTTGTTACTTACTAGCATAATGTGATAAAATTATATTTTTGTAACGTAAAAAAAAGAAAACTTTTTTTGTAGATACAGTATCAGCGGATGTAAATAATACAAACATCAATGACAATAACAAAACATCAACTTTACGGGAAACAACAGCAGTTATCGAATCAAATTTTAGAAATACACCAGAAAAAATAGGAAAAGAAAGGCGTAATAAGAAACAAAGAGCTACAGTGTATGAAATACCAGATGCAGAAGAAAAACTGCGTATGGAACGAATAAAACAAGTTATGAAGCAGGAGCAGCAACTCGCAGATATAAAATTGCAACATGAAGAAAAAATTGCTAAAATTCAAGAAAATCATTTAGAGGAAATTAATCAATTAAAGTTAAGAAATTTAAAAGAAATACATAATATTCAAATACAAATTAATAAAACCAAATTAAGGATTTTGGAGCATGATTTAAAAATAAAAGAGAATAAGTAGAGAATAGTAGATAATTAGCAGAGAAGCAGTTTTAACAGAAATTCTATTTGTTTTATTAAGTCTTAATAGTTTACTGCAATGAAATGTTTGTGTTCTGTTTATTTTATTAATATATTAAAATGTTACGCTTTAATCCTTATCTATTCAATAAGTATAATAGGGTCTAAGTTCTAAGAAATTGACTAATCACAGTTGAATGTGAACAGAATTATCAATTATGATTGTTGTCAACTATGATGTTTATGTTTCGTCAATACTTTTATATTTAAAATTAAATGATATATGTTCTATTAAATAAAGAAATATAGAATACATTGTTTATTATTATTGTTTATTAAATTACATTTTTGTATTAGATTCAGCACTCATATTTAACACTTATGTTTAACTAAACTATTTTAATTGTACTCATATCTGATTATCTAAATAGTCGTTCAATGAGAGCATTTCGTACAATGAAGCCTTCTCCAGGTTGCCAATGAGGTTCGTTTACAGGAACAACTTCATCGATATCGTTTTCTATTTCTTCTTCGTCTTCAAGTATATCCTTGAAAATCAGGGATAGATTATGAAGGACAGCACAGGCAACTACAATTGTAGTGGAGGTTACAAGTTTTGTTGTAAGTCCTTTTGACAAACATGGAAATCTTCGTTTCCATATACCAAATGTTCTTTCCACTATCCTTCTGGTTCTTCCATGGATTGCATTGTAACTATAATAAAAATGTCATTTCTAATATAAATTTAATTTTAATTAAATTTCTGTAAAAAATTTTGTATCATAACAAAATTAGAACCTTAATTCCTCATCAGTTGTAGGATTAGCAATCGGAGTAAGTAAAAAGGGTAACGCTGGATATCCAGCATCTCCGACTAGCATACCCTGTAATTCCCGCTCTGTATATCGCATATAAATCCGTGAATTTTGAAAAATCCTGCTGTCATGTTGACTTCCTGGCCATTCAGGAACTATATTCAAGAATTCTGTTCGTGGTCCAACAACAGCCTAAAAATATAAACAAAATATGTTGTATAAATTTGTAACAAATGTTAGCATTTTATAATATATTAAATTTAAATATTCAATTTATTTTATGCAATTAAATTTATTTAAAAAATAATACATACTTGAACATTTAAAGAAAAGTATTCTTTTCTATTTCTAAATGTTTCTTTGATATTCTGCAATGTTGTATGTACTAAACGTACATGAGTGCAATCAATTGCTCCATCTATATTAGGAAGACCAATAGCTCCAGGACCACAACCAAGTTGTTTAAATAATCGTTTGTTTTCAGATTTTGCTTCATCAGAAATGGGCATTCTGATATATCGATTGATATTGCTAGCTAATAAAGTGGAAACATGATAAATTATTCTTGAAATGGTAGATTGTGAGATTCGTGCAACATCTCCTACAATAAGCTGCAATATAAAAATTATTATTCCTTGTAGAACTGATTTTTTTATTTCATCTAATAAAATACTTTTTAAATTTATCATTATTATTATTAATGTACACATGTTTTCTACACATATTACTTGTAACATATTTGTAACTATAATTAACATATTGAATATTTTTCTTTTTTACCTGAAAGCTTCCAGTTGCATAAAATCTAAGAGAAACTAATAATTGTATAACAGGAGATATTGGCAATCCTCGATTATTAATTTTTGCAAGTCCTTCTTCTATTAATGGTAAAATTCCATACATAACTGATTCTTTTGAAAATCGAAATCTTTTTTTAAACTCAATATCATTCTAAATATTAAAAGGATTTTGACCATCTCGAATATACTTTTTTGGAAATCGTATATGAAATTCGTTTTCTTCTTCTTCTTTACCTTCTTCGTCAGAAAAATAAATAGCTGGAAGTTCAATATTTCGTGGTTCTTCAAACTCCATTACAAAAAACAGTATCGCACTATACAATTAGGTTAGGTTTAATATCTTAAGTCGACTTCGGACACGACTTGGCGAAGATCGTCTCATTTGATAACATATACGTCAAATAAGGCAGTCTTAATTGACTATGAATTCGTAACTAATGAGATAGTCTTAAGCCACTGCTTATTTTGAATAAGATGTGTTTATGAATCGTATCAAGACGTTTTGAAACAAGATCGTCTTCGACAAGTCATGTCTTGAGATTTTACTCATGGTATAAAGACAAGGATATGCTCACTCGGTGGACGAGTTTAGAAAGCCTCTGCGCATCATCTTGCCTACGTTACATTCGTGCAATCTCGGTTACGTTCGGAGCATTTCGGCCGGCTAAAATATGGCTGTCGGGTGCCCTGATTGTTGATCCATTTATTAAATTCTAACGACAATGAGTATTTGTGCGGTAAGGGGTTGTCAAAATAATTACCGGAAAATGAAAAAAATGAAAGGCAAACCCGCGGTAAAATTTTTCAATTTCCCAAAGGACGCGGAAATTGCTGCAAAGTGGCGTGAGGTATGCAGGAATGAAGTAAATGGTAAGTCATTAATTTCATTAATGTATTAGTAATTTAATTATTTACATAATTGTAATGATTTATTTTGAAGTTGTATGTAATATTTACATTATATTTATATGCCTCGTTTCGGATGTGTGGATTTATAATATTTACATTTTATTAACTTGTAATGCAATATGTATCTCGCTTTAAACATTTGTTCCACTATTCTACAGGGAGGATATGTTCTGACCATTTTGATGCATCGTGTTACAATAAGTCTGCACAGCAGATAACTTTACAATATTCTCCTTTAAGAGGACGAAAGTTGAAAGTAAATGCAATCCCTACAATAAACTTATTTGCGGAATTACATGTGATTGAAGGAGGAATTCAAACAACTAACTGTGCATCAACATGTGCCGAAGATGAATCCAATAAGGCAGTATCGTTGGATAGTGCTCCCAATATAGATCTATCAGCGTCTATTTCGAAATCAATGTCGGAGAATAGAATCAATATTGAAATAGAACCGTCAACGTCAACTGCCAAATCTAAATCCGTAGCATCAGAGAACGGCAATGTAATGTTAGCAATATCAACTACATCTAGTGACTACCTGACGATAATGTAAATTAGAATACTACTACTACTACTACTATATTAACTATTTTTATTTATTGCGTGAAATGTTTTTAGAGAAAATCTACAACTGGATTTGGCGAAAACAAAGAAAGCGCTTACAGAGTTGAAGAAGAATTCAGAGAAACAGGAGAAAGAAAAATTAAAAGAAAATATGTACAAGGTACTTTCTCAAATATTTACGCCAGGGCAGATAAAAATGCTGCTACATCCAAAAAAACTTATCGCCTGGTCTTCCGAAGATATTGCAAATGCAATGTCATTAAGATGTGTCAGCCCGAAGGCTTATCGGTACTTGCGCAACGTTATGAAAATACCACTCCCTGGTCTGTCTACACTTCGAAGGTGGGCAAATAACATTGAAATAAGTCCGGGTTTGATAAGGCCTGCTTTAGATTGCATGGAAATAAAGGGAAAAATCATACCAAAACATGAAAAATTAGTTGTCTTAATGTTTGACGAAGTTTATATTAACAATAAAATATCTATTGACAGACAAAAAGAATTAGTTGTAGGACCACATAAAAGTAGTCAATGTGCAATGGTTCGAAGTCTCTTTTCCAATTGGAAACAACCCGTGTACTATAATTATGACACGCCGATGACTAAAGACGTTTTGTTAAATATAATTACTCATTTGCATGCCATCGATTATATAGTTGTTGGCATAGTTAGCGATATGGGACCGGGTAATATGGGTTTATGGGCCCAACTGGGTATCGGGATTGCACCTAAAGAGTGTTCTTTTCAACATCCTTGTGATGAAAATTTATCAATTTATGTTTTTGCAGATGCACCACATTTGCTAAAACTAATCAGAAATCACTTGCTGGATCACACATTTAACTTAGATGGCCGCATAATCAACAGAAAATGCATTGAAAATCTTTTAGCAATAAACGCTAAAGATTTAAAAGTTGCATTTACAATATCGCAGTATCATTTAGACGTTAGAGGTTCTGAACGACAAAAGGTTCTTCCTGCTGCTCAGTTATTGTCTAATAAAACAAGTTCTGCGATTGAATGGTGCGGGAAGAGGGGTTACCTCCATGACCCACATTGGGAAGAAACATCGAAGTTCATCAAATTATGTAATAAGTGGTTTGATATTTTTAATTCTTCGAATATGTATGGCAAATACGAAGATAAGAATGCATATGGTATCAATGTAGAAAAACAAAATGCGATTTTACACGAAATGACGGATGTCATGAACAAAATTAGAATTGGAAAACACAAGAGCTTGTTATCATTTCAAAAAGGAATTATTGTCAACAATAATTCATTACAACAACTGTTCGTATATTTAAGAGATAAATATTCTGATAATAATTTTGTCGTGAAATACGTCATTACGAGCCGTCTTAATCAGGATTTGCTAGAAAATTTTTTTTCGGTCATTCGGGGCAATGCAGGTCCGAACGATCGCCCAAATGCACTCGATTTTCGATATAGGTTGAAGAAGTATATTTTAGCAAAACATTCTTCTAATCTTTTCTGCGCAACTTCTAATGTAACGGCATGCGAGCCGAATATACCTTGTTTTGTATCACCACTAGATGTTAACAGTTCATTGCCGACCTTAAGCAACGAGATATTAGAACCATATATTGTAGGAAAAAAGCCGTTGAATTTTGAAGAAGAATGTTTCGCAAATTTTCCCAATATCGATGAAAATAATAATTATCCTGTATGTGATTTAAACTCATTCACTATGTCTGTTGAAGAAGAACAACTTCTTATATCGTTAGAAGAGTTGAACGTTATTGACATTATTGAAAACGAAGGTTTAGTGTACATCGCTGGTTACGCAGCCTATAGATTCAAAAATAAATATCCTTATTTAAGTAATATGACGTGCCTCTTGCCAGCTACAACAAATGTAGACTGGCTACAGTTTATTTCTCGTGGTAAATGCATGTACCCGTCGGAAGAACTTCTGACAACTGCGCGCGTTATGAATATAGAATTTATGAAATATCATGAGTCGTCCCTTAGTAAGGATGAATTTATATTTAAAACATTAGCGGAAAAAATAGAAATTAAAATACATCCAATAAAAATACCTAAAGAGGTAATTTTATGTTTAGTGAGGACGCGAACGTACATACGAGTACGGGAAATTAACCGGCAAATTTCATTAGAAAATAGAAAGAAAAATAATAAGAAAAAAATGTTAAAATTTATAAACAATTAAATTTTCTTTCCTTCCTAAAAACCCTCTATTTTTCGAGTATTGCAATTTTATTATTTTTATACACAATATACAATAATTTACAATGTACAATTATTTTAATCGTAATATATTTTTATACATATTATACAATACGATAATAAAGATTATAAACACAACGATTATCGATTGGCTATTTATGGTTAAATTATTAACATTTGTTTGCTAATTTATGAGTATATTTATTTGATTATTTTTCGCTATATTTACTCCGTTCACTTTATGCACGAAAAACAATTATATAAACAATTACTTAAATACTACATATTAATGCTGCCAATTTTGATTTGATTTCAAAAATAATATCAATTTTCAAAAAATGGGCCGCATTCAAATGTAAATTACGTCTTAATTATTAATTATTTTTTCAATATACAATTTCATTTCAGATTTCATTACAAATTAAAAATGTTATTAAGTAATTAATAATTACAAGAATGTCCCACTCTATTGAATTTATCAACATTATTCAATTTTATTATTAACAATTATTAGTTTCCAATATTAATTTCAGTTTAGTTAATATACGTACAAACTGCGTCACACAATTTTTATACTTATTACTCATCATTCTCGTAAAATTCTTTCGCTTATCTTAATGCATTGACGCTACCATGGATTACTTTATTTTTATTCATTTAGATTTACCGCGTAACGATGACGTGGTCATGACGTCGGCAAGATGCCAATTCTCATTGGTTGGTGGGCGTTACCATGCGCGTGAGCATACCCTTGTCTTTATACCATGATTTTACTCAAGTGCCGCCTTATTTTTCAACTATGAATCTAGAGGGCATCTTAAGACGTTACTTAAGGCGGTCTTAAATATAAGAACTGACTATGAATACCGGCCTTAGACTCATTGTCAGCGAAGCTTAAAACTCTCTGTCTTGTTTTAAAGTCGAAAAAGAGAGACAAACAGAGTTTTAAGCCTTAAAATTAAGTGAATTTGTGATTGTAAGGCCCGGTTGCACCAACGTTATATTAAGCGAGGCTTAAAACTCTCTTTGTCCCTGTCTTTTTTCGGTTTTAAAACGAGATAAAGAGTTTTAAGTTTCGCTTAAAATCAAAGTAACGTTGGCGCAACCGGGCCTAAATCATTCTAACGTCATATGCTTTCATTGACAGTTACACTATTTTATTTATTATGTTAATTTTTTTAATTGCCTGAGGAGGACTAGTGTAGTCGAAACGTACCTTCTCTTATATGTATATTTAGAATATTATACACTATCTTAGTCGTTTAACATTATAATACATTGTTTTGAAAGAATCTGCCTAAATTTGTCTTTTTTATTTAAAATTTTTATTTACCCTCTACTTCGAGTTTTTTCTCGAAATTGTCAGCGAAGCTTAAAACTCTCTGTCTTGTTTTAAAGTCGAAAAAGAGAGACAAACAGAGTTTTAAGCCTTAAAATTAAGTGAATTTGTGATTGTAAGGCCCGGTTGCACCAACGTTATATTAAGCGAGGCTTAAAACTCTCTTTGTCCCTGTCTTTTTTCGGTTTTAAAACGAGATAAAGAGTTTTAAGTTTCGCTTAAAATCAAAGTAACGTTGGCGCAACCGGGCCTAAATCATTCTAACGTCATATGCTTTCATTGACAGTTACACTATTTTATTTATTATGTTAATTTTTTTAATTGCCTGAGGAGGACTAGTGTAGTCGAAACGTACCTTCTCTTATATGTATATTTAGAATATTATACACTATCTTAGTCGTTTAACATTATAATACATTGTTTTGAAAGAATCTGCCTAAACTTAAAAATTGCTTATACATATATTGACCTTTCTTTTGCTTTCTTAGTTTTATAAAATTAAGCTGGATATTTGACAAAATAACATTGATTTGTCAACTTTACATTACAACTTACCACGCGTTGCATATTTTAGCCAATTTTCGACTCTCGATGCACGTCCGCGCGCGCGATCCAGCGGCTCGGCCGTCGAGCGTTGAGTGGTTGTGAGGGAAAAGTAGGCAGCACTTCAGAAATCGGCCCGAAAAGTGAAACTAATTCCGAGCACACTGAAGTACACGTATAATTTCTGTAATTTTCTAAAAATATATTTGGAGTTGTTAATATATTTATTAATAACGTATTTATTAATAACTTATTAAAAAAAAATTATGAAAAAAGGAATAAGCAGGATCGAACGTAGAATCTTCAGCATACTGATCTCGCACCTAACGTCCGAGACCACGCTGAGTTCTTACGGATCATCTCTACGAACGCGGTACATAAAGCGCGCGGAAAACCGTAAACTATATCTTGTCAACTATCACGTTTTGAGATCATTTTTGCTATTATACGTCAATGAGAAAGGTATATAATTAATATAATTTAATAAAAGTTATGTGTTAGCCAGAATGTCTCTTTCTCCCTTATGAAACACGCCAAGCGGCCGAGATCGCCGAGAGAGAGAAAGTATTTTCGGTTGCTATAAGAAACAAGCGATTATGGAGACAAGAACAGACTCTGAAGGACAAACTCGCTGTTTTGTTCGACGAGCCCAGCTCGGCGTGTCCGTGCGGAGACTCACCGATTACAATCGGAGCTTCTATCCTTTTTTGTTTTTTCTGTATCTCGCAATTTATTTCGAAATTTATTTCAAAATTAAACAATTTTCTATCAAATATCATTGCGGAATCCTTGGTACCTTTAGATTGAACAAATCAACAATTCAATGAGTGAATATAAGAACATTTCTTACATTCTGAAAAACTAGAAATTTGTTATAATAAAAGTGACATATACCACATTAAATCAAGTGTTATTTTTCTTTTAAATAACATTGTCACTGTCTCGCTTTATATGTTTTTATAGTTTTAATTTCATTCTCAAACATGTAATCAAAAATTACAAGGAATTTAAATAATACAGTAGTGTTATATATCATGCTGTATACCTAAGTATAAAAAAATATGTATTTTTTCTCTACTAATTCTTAACTGTAACTTTTTTCAAATCTTTTATTGACAAATAATAGAAAAAGTATAAAAACAAATATAAATACTCTTTTATTAATTCACAATGTCATTTAAGGGGATGCTGGAGTGACGGCCGAACTTGATCGAGGTCGATAAAATAGATTTTGTATCGTCCGCTTACGCCCTCTTCAGGAGACTTAGACTCTCGCTGAGCAGCTGTGAGCAGCTATAAGCACTCACGTTTCCAGCTGTTTCCAGCCGTGCGCCGTTTCCAGTCGCTCGGTTTGCTCACATGTATGAGCATTTAGACAGAACGCAGTCTGAAATATGATTGCGTTCTAAGTTACACTGTGTACTAAAAATCTGTAATCTATGTGACGTAAAATACAGATTTTACTGACAGTATACACGGTC
>NW_017257082.1:18342-19732 GCF_001594055.1 Mycetomoellerius zeteki
GGTGTATATAATAATTTGATTCCAAAAGTTCCTTATATCAACTAATATTAACACATTTTTATGTTTTATCTCAGTAATTATAATATATATAGCAGGTTTAATGGTAAATTTTGAAAATGATTTCAAAAAAATTATTGCCCTATCAACCCTTGCAACCGCCACTCAGATTCGCTGAGTGCGATTTCAATCGCCTCAATTTTAATATAATTAAAAGAAATAATATTAATTCAACAGAGCCAAGCCGAAGTAATCCAGACACCGGGGAGGCCAGGAAGCCATCACAAGGACGACGATCCACAGAAGGACCAGTCAACGGGAGAGGCCAGCAAGAAGAGCCCTCCAAACAAAATAAATTCACCCCGAGTGTAATACAAGAAAGACATTTAACTAATATATAATATTCATAGATTATAAGATAGCTATAAGAAAACATTACATTAATAATAAAAAACTTTTCATCACAATAATACCCAATTTATTTTATATCATAACAGTTATATACTTTCAGAGGCAAATATAAGCCAACAATTATTATAAAAAACATAGAGCCACAAAAGAGCTCATCTTAACCGGGAAATAGCTGAATCTCGGGAAATATAATTTAATTTGAACTAAAGATAATTTATTCAGGTAGCTTCAATGCATTATTAACAATTAAAAATAGTTGTAGCTCGATAGGAGCAACTTAGAGCCGAAACGAGCTCATTACGAAAAAATATTATTTTTTATATATTATACAGCGTCCACATGAAACTTACGAATAAATCACGAAAAAGTAAAAAAATCAATTAATTACATTAAAAACATTATAAAAAGCCTTTTGGGCGAAATTCATTTTTTACCTATTTTAATTTCATAATTTTTGGAAAAAATCCATTAAAAAACTTATGTGGCGCTTAATTAGACTCATTAGGAGCTATTGTAGCTCAAGAGTCGTAAAAATCTATTACGAGGGAAAAAAACCCGTAATAGAAATTAATTCTTTGATATAAATCAAAGAAGGTGTTTGAAACACCTAAATGTCGTATAACGACATATAAATTCCTAAAGAGAATTTATTCGCGTCTTTAAGACGCGAAAAACAAAACGTTTTCGGAAAATCTCGATCACCGAAACGTTACGGACTCTGATAGAGCTCCGTGGGCAAAAAGGGCGAATAAAACAAAAAGGTTAGCTTCACGCGGAAAAAGGAATGCGAAAGTAAAGACCGCGTGAGAAAAGGAGAATGATAGGCGAAAAGCGATTTAGTTATTAATTATTTTAATTTTTCTACTTACCGTGTTATTATTTAAATATAAGAAAGTCGTCCTAATAATCACTCATGTGAGCCGGAGTCATTGACAGATCCGCAGGGAAGAATGAAGTACCTGTAAAAAAGAAAATTAATATT
>NW_017257083.1:0-1092 GCF_001594055.1 Mycetomoellerius zeteki
TTCACAGATGCAAGAGAGAACGGTTAACCAATCCACGACTCTTGCGCGACATCTATAGCGATGATCGATTCTCACCGATGGTTGTTTCTACATATAATACAGATAAGGAGCGCCCTTGAAGGGCCGAACCTACAAAAGTTCGGGCAGTGAAGCGATTTAATAGAGAATACGTTCGTATATAGTATCGAGGAGAATTCTCTTGCTTGTTGTAATAAAACCGAATCTTTTATTTATTGTATTGAGGCTGTGTGAGTCCTCTTACACTTTATTTTAATATACATGAACGTTAATTCCAAATTAATACGTGGCAAATGACCATCCTAGTATACACGATACTATCTTAATATTGAGGTAATTAATATTTAAGCTTAATATTGATCTAATTAATAATAATAATTAGTGTAAAGAAAACATAATTGCTTTAAAAAAATATGTAAACAAAATGGATCATTTTTTATATAAGCAATTATGTGTCTTCTTTACTCCAATTGATTCATCTCATTATTCTGTTCATAAAATTATTAAGGTATTAAGGTATAATTATCAAAAGTTAATAGTTTACGAGTTATTTAACATTTTATGTCAATATGTGCCAGAATAAGGTATTAAATATCATAACTATTGGTTCTTTGATTTTTTAATACCACTACCTTAATACTTTTATATGCAGAATAATTAGAGGAATTATATTGTGTAAAAAAGTTCATATAATTCCATTTAAAGAAACGAAGTTGACCCTGAAATCACCTCACCTCCACCTGAACAAAAATTGTTATCATCTTATGATAGCCCCCTTTACACGGTGTAAGTTTGGTTATATAAGTTTTTCTCTACACTTTATAGAAGATATTTCAGGTGATAATATAGCTATTGAGACACCCTATATGTGTATGCATGTGTGTACATAGTAATTCTTTTAAAAAATTACATTATAATGCATATATAATGCTTGCGATCCTTAACTCCCGTCATCTGTTGACGCACTGAAATGGATCTGTTTCGTCTTTCATAATCTGGATCGTTTTTGAAAAGATCAGGACAGAGTACATGTAAACGATCGTTAATTTGATGGAATCTGGAGCTTGTGTATCT
>NW_017257084.1:0-795 GCF_001594055.1 Mycetomoellerius zeteki
ATTCGAAAGAGAAGGCTTCACGCTAAACAACTGTCGGTCGCTGGAGTTTGGCGCATGCGTACTTCTTTTGTAGCAGCGGCAGTCTCGTTATTTAATAGCCACACCTCGTAGTTCGGTTCATGCTTCCAAATTTCAAAATGGCATCCATAGACCTTGAGGACGCTTATTTATTGGTGCCTATCCATCATTCTTGTCAAAGATTTCTACGATTCCATTGGAGGGGTCAAGTGTACGAGTTTACATCCCTTCCCTTTAGCCTTTTGTGGCTCCATACATCTTTACAAAGATTTTGCGCCCGGTATTCAGATCACTACGCGCAAGAGGCTTCCAATCAATAATTTATCTAGATGATTTCTTGCTATTAGGCGTATCAGAAGAAGAGTGTAATAAGAATATCCTAGCCACCTTAGCGTTACTTTCATCTCTCGATTTTCTTATTAACTATACCAAATCACAACTTACACCATTATCAAGATGTAAATACCTAGGATTTATATTTGACTCAGAGCAACAGTCTCTATCTCTTCCACCCGATAGGAGAAAGAACCTTTTTTCTTTGATTAAAAAATTCTCGCAAAAATCTCGCTGTTCTATAGGAGACTTTGCAAGCATGATAGGATCCCTAGTATCAGCCTTTCCAGCAGTGCAATATAGCCCACTTTATACTAGAGGATTCGAAAGGAAAAAATTTTTGGCCCTGATCTCCACTTCTGGGGACTATTCTAAACAGATGATAATCCCGAATTATTTATAGAAAGACTTCAGTTGGTGGCTCAAGATATTCTCGGATAACAA
>NW_017257085.1:0-879 GCF_001594055.1 Mycetomoellerius zeteki
AGGAGATGTAACTTTACCACTGTCAGTCCTAAAATAGAAAGGTTGAGAATAGAAAGAAAGAAGGCATCTCATCATTCATCAGTTTTTTAAAAAAGAAAACTTTTTCGTTGCTAATTAATATATTACAGTCGATATAAATCAAATCTAAAAATACAAAATGATTCGTAAAAAAGATTAGTTGGAAAGCAATAATTGATGTTTTATCGTAATTTCAAATTTTGATATTTTTTATAAGATTAATAATTCTTTTTTAAACAAATGTTCTAATGAAAAATATAATCTAATTAACATTTTATGGTGCAATATTATTCGCATTTTATCCAATTTGGAATTAATTTTTAAATCATTGAGGCATAACTGACAGTGATTTTATAACGATGCAAATAAGGATTTTATTCACTTTATTTCAATGTACCAATTTTTTCTTAGCGTTCCTTAATTTAGCGTGATTATTATGATTATTTTCGGTTTCTACGAAGAACAATAATACACAAGAAAACATAGAAATAAAACGATCCCCGAGTGGTCGCGAAACCCTCGAAAATTGATACCCTCCTTTGAGCCTTTAATAGTTTTCTTGAATTGAACAGTTTTACTATTGTTTTGGTTAAATTAACGAGATATTGAGTAAGAGTAGTGACGACTTATAAAAATGATAAAAAGTAATTCAAACTGGGTGATATTATAAATTTAACAGTGCATGCACAATAAATTCTATAATACGTGAAGAGGCATCCAGGATTAAGTTTATCCTAATCTGTTATAACTTATCCATTTCAAGGCAACGGATGTATGGAATGCTGTACATACATTTATCAGTATATTTTTATTAAATTGATGCATATATGCATCCAGATACATAGTATATTAATGAAATTA
>NW_017257085.1:923-1128 GCF_001594055.1 Mycetomoellerius zeteki
GCGCAACAGCGGAGTTATATCAGCAACGTCGCTACGATGATTCTGTAACAAAAAGAATATAAAATCCAAATTAAAACAGAGTAAAAAAATTAACCAATATTTCAAAAAATATTTACTAAATGCAAACTTCTCTTGAAAATAATTATATAATTTTGAAAATATATGATTCTTATAAATCTCGAATTTTTTAATTCACCATTCCGTT
>NW_017257086.1:0-2910 GCF_001594055.1 Mycetomoellerius zeteki
GATAGATCCGAAAATTTTTAGATATTTGAAAAAACCGTTCTTTTCGTGTATATTCTCTGGGTACTGAGCCCTCCCACCACGTCAAGGTCGTACCCGTGAAAGGGGAGATATCATCTGATCTGAAAAATGTAATATACAGCTATTATCTATACTACTGTGCAATTATCGATTAACTTTTGGAAATGAATATCAAAAATATGTCAATTCGCCACCGAATTGTGAAATAAATTCAGAGCAGATAAAAGGGCTGAATCTCTTATTACGATGTCTGTAAGATATGATTAGAGTCAATAGAATGAGCTAGAGATTAATAAAAAAAAGAAATACTTATTTCTTTTATTACCGATAAATAGTTTCAAAGTTACACTCAATTTTTTATCATATTACGAAGAATGCACGAAAACGAAAAATTAATTTAATTATTAATTATGCAAATTATATTAATTGTGGAAATAGAAATCGCATGAATTGCATTATTTGCATGAGAGTATTTATTAACGTTGCTTTTTTATGACTCGTGTGATACCGTTCGAAGAATAATAGTTATACTCAAGCGAGACAAAAATGTTACATTTAACAAAAATAATTGTTGTCCGTAATATATTATCGCGAAATAGTAATAAAATCTGATTTTTTATCGCGTTTTTATTCCAAATGAATGAACCGTACGAAATATCTATTCCGTGATTCACGATTGTCATCTCGATTCTTTTATGAATAATTAATTTTGCGAGCTAGTAATCGTATACTGTGAGTATTCATAAAGTACAACGTTTCATATTATATAATATTTAGCATTTTTCGGGATTATGTTTCAAAAAGAAATGTAAAGAAGAGCGACACGGCTACCTGCCTGTATAATAGAGCCTCGATAATAGAATGACTGCGGTAACTACGCGCGTAAACGTGACGCGCCATCTGCCTATCCGCCCGTCCGCCCGCGGCAAAACAAACTTAACTCTTAACCCCAAGGTCGCGCGCCATTTAACTGTCGAAATAACGAGAGAAGTATTATAAAATAAGTAAAATAATATCTTTTACATTTTTAATATTCTCTGATAAATAGGCTTTATTACACGGTTTTTGCTTTACTTCTTACATTCGTTACGCACACACTCAGCTCATGAATATTTTATATATTTCAATTGTGTTACAATAAGTGATTATTATTTGGAATAACTTTTTGTTACACAAAATTCGTGCAATGTACTTTGGCTTTACTACAAATGCTTTACAACAATTACAATGGCTTTTTGTTACTTTGAATCGTATAATTCTGTCATTTTCGTTTTATTTTGTATTCTTAATACGGGAAAAGTAACAGGAGAGAAAATTATATTTAAATTACATATCTCTAAATGTACGTGCATGCTATTTATACATATCCCAGCAAACACAAAGTTACATGTAACGTACCTGTTAATTGTAATTTCCCACTCAACAATATAATTGTAATATAACACGTGTGTTATATTACAGTTACATTGTTGAGTGGGAAATTACAACTAACAGATACGTTACATGTAACTTTGTGTTTGCTGGGATTATTCTATTTAGTCGAAATTGTTTCATAATTTAAAATAAATTCTGCATTTATCTTTATTTAAAGGGAGGATGTATGACATAATATTAATCTTTATTTGATTGTAAATCACCAAAGAGAGCAATAAAAATTGAGATATAATGTTGAGATGTCAAAAACACTTCACATGAAATTATGTAAAAAAATCCACGCTAGTAAAAAAACTTTTTATTTCTTGCCTTTTGTCAGCAGATTGTAATTGATACGAAATATTTGAAATTATAAAATAAATGTCAAATATATTCCTCGGTGTATCACAATTATGATATCATATTATACGACTCGCGCCGCTAAATTATAGATATAAGAAATTGTTTCATTAATTCCGCGACGAAATACTAATTGGATTTTAGTTTATTTCACATAATATAAAAAATCAAAATTATCGATATATGAATACGTATATATATATATATATATATATATACGGGGTGCGGTCGTATTTAAAATATAAAGATATTCAAAATACATATTTTTAATAAAAAGATAAGTTATTTAAAATTTATTGTTCACTCATAATGCAACCATCCTCCTCCGAGGTTGCCGAGCGAATGTCAAAATGATGACGTAGTCAACTACCGTTCCGCGCGACGCCCCAACGCACCCCCACTTCTCGCAGTTCGTCTGGTACTCCCCTTCACTTTTCGCTGTTCGCTCCTCTTCGCTGTTCACCCAGTTGACCATTCGGATACCCAACTGTCGGGGTAAGTCCCAAATCCGGTGTAAGTCCGGATATACAATAGGTGTTTTAAGCCTTAAGTCGTAAGAAACTGACCAATTACAGTCGAATTCGAGGAGAATCGACTATGATTCGTCCATTTCTTATGACTTAAGGCTTAAAACCCTATTGTAGATCCGGATTTAGAATACGTGACGGGCAATACGTGACGACAATATCTGAAAGACTGAAGAAACCAATCAAGTTGATCCATTGGCCGAATTGTGTAATTGTAATTTGTTAATTTTTTCTTTGTCCGAGATTTCGGAACGATTTTTAACCTCTTTGACACAGGTTTTAGGGCGCGTTCACACCTTGACGGAAAACCAAAAAGCGGAAAAGCAGTGGCTAATCACAACTCGCGCTGATAGTAAGTAGTACAAAAAGCCGAAATTGTCGACTACCAGTGCGAGTTCTGATTGGCTGCTACTTTTCCGCTTTCTGATTTCCGTCAAGATGTGAACTCGCCCTTATTTATCTGTTTGTAGCTATCTATTGCTGGATTCACACTGCATCCGATTTTCGTCGTACGATGCTCTGCATCCAATCAAAACAGGATTCCAATAATACGAAGCAAAATTCATCGGAATCCTGTTTTCTGATTGGTTGC
>NW_017257086.1:2999-45742 GCF_001594055.1 Mycetomoellerius zeteki
CCGAGTGGACCAAGGTAGAGAACCAATCAGAAGTTGTGCCCGCTTTCGCCAAACTCTGATTATAGGATCTCTAGCGGCAGTTTGCGATTAAGGAAAAAGGCTCTCACGTCCTTTCTCAGGTTTCTCTCTGATTATACTTGCCATTTGACTGCGTGCTGTATATGTGTGTATACTGTGATTGCTAAACAAAATGGGATCGTTGACAAGTAGGCAGAACGCTGGCGTCGAGGAAGTTGACATTACTTCGAACCACGCATATAAATATCCTCCAAGATCTGGTACTTGATTTACTTCAAATTGCAAAACCTCATACGTTGCATTTACAAAATATGCATAACTTTCCTTCTGTCACTTCATTAATTACGCGAATTATTCTCGAACAGGATCCTACTTTGGCAGTCATTTTATAATGGGTGGCGAACGATTCGACACACCTCAGCCTGAAGCATATCTCTTCGGAGAGAATGCAGATCTAAATTTCTTAGGCAGTCGACCAACTCCTGTACGAACCTTGACAGTACAATATAAAGTTTTTTTCTATATATTAGCAAAATGTTGTATGTATAAAGAATCTATTTAAATGTGGGTGTATATTGGACGTATCTTGGCTATAGATACATCTTTTATTTATTTTCTGTTAATTATATTTCATCCTTAGTTGTCGTATCTCTTGCAGTTTCCATATCCTCCACCACAAGCCAATGATCCTACAAAGACTTTAAAGAGCTTAGTTAACATACGCAAGGAATCTTTGAGGTTGGTTCGTAATATGGATCAGACGTCGACATCCTCACATTACCACAGTGTCAAACATTACGGAGACAGTGACATTGACAAGAAACCTAATCGTTTTAATATTGAATTTGTGTTTGACTGCGATGTAAGATGTGCAATAACAATTTATTACTTTTGTATGGAAGAGGTTTCAACTAAGGGAGTTACGTATGTATATCATATGTTGGTCCACTCAGTGAGTGGTCCATAGTATTGAATGCATCCATTGAACGTTTGCAAATCTGTTTTATCTATTAAATGTGCCCATTGCTGTACAGAAAAACATTTGATTATTTTTATCAAATTCAGATACATACCACGAGATCCAGCTATGAATTCTGAAACATATCATTATAAAAAAGGAGCAAACCAATTATTCTCACAAACATCCCACATATTCGAAGCAACATTGTATGCTGAAGAAGATCTGATGTACAATGCTGATAGAGAAGTATTTGCAACATATATACATATATATATATATATACACATACATATTGTACCTTCACAAGAAAGTTATACAAATCAAAAATATAAAATTGTTCAGGAGAGAAAAAAGAAAAAAATGGTTAATCAAATGGAAAAAAGAAAGAAAAGTGATACAAGTTTATCTGAAATAAAATGAAAAATAGAAAAAAAATAAAAATAAAAAAAATGACAAATCAAAATAGAGATAATTTTTTTAGGGGTCTAACATAACACCATAACAAAATTAATATTTACATTATTTCTAGACTTGAAACTTGAAACAAGTAATTTTTTATTAGCTCTAGTTAACTTTGTTTTAATATTACCATAAATTAATTTTAAATGAATATTTTAAACTCCTAAAAAAATTGTCTCTATTTTGATTTGTCATTTTTCCTATTTACAATTATTTTTTATTTTTCATTTAAATTCAAATAAACTTGTATCATTTTTTCTAACTGAAAAACCGATGTATTTAGAACATAATCCGTATATAATACGAAATTTGAAAAATTTTGACTTGTATCACTTCTTATGAAAATATATATATACAGAGTGTTAGTTAAGTATGTTGTTATACTCAACAGAGCGATTCTTTGGTTTATTTTAAGTAAAAATATAAACATGGGTCCTAAACAGCTTAGTTTCCGAAATACAGGCGAATGTTCACAAATGTTTGACGAAACGATAAATTGCGTTGAAGATATCTTCCTGTATAAATATGCCTTGCTTCACGTGAGTTACCATTCGCACAACCGTAAACAAAGTAACAAAGTCAAAGTCAAAGTCACAAAATCAAAAATAGACTTCAGTTAGCTTGTACATACGTTTTCGGGCCAAATTGTTTTAGTCCATCAAAATCGCAAGGTGGACATTTTCAACAATTCATCTAATTGTTTTATTTCATCAGAAGAACTGAAGCCTGTTTTTTTGTTTTTCTGTTTTTGACTAGTTTTTGACTAGTTCAAGCTGTATTTCTTTCAAATAAACAGATTATTACTACACAATTAAATTTTTTTATTTCGGAAACTAAACCGTTTAGGACACGTGTTTACATGGACTTTTTTACTTGAAATAAACCAAAGAATCACTCTGTTGAGTATGGCAACATACTTAACTAACACCCTGTATACATATATATATATGTATATATATAATGTGTTATTTTTAAGGTTGATATTTTTAGGTAAAATCTTTTTTTATAATTTATAGATTATCCCGATAGCTATACATTGTGTAGCAGAGGAAGGATCGGACGATCTGAAACAATCTCATACAACTATAGCCGTGGTTGAAAAACATTCTGATGGAACATATGTATTGAAAGCGCTCAAACAGAAGCTTTATGTAGATGGCCTCTGCTATTTAGTACAGGAGATATATGGAATTGAAAATAAAAATACTGAAAACTCGAAGGTAACACGAGAATATATGATATTTGGAGAAATAGGTCATTTTAAATTTAAAATATATACGCGCGTTTTTTTCCAGATAAAGTTATAAATGTAAATAGGACTATTACTTTCGACTGATTTTGGATTTAAAACTTTGAAATTTAAAGTTAACTTTGAAGTTAACTTTGAAACTTTGAAAAATACATTCGTGCGAATGACGAATTTTTTCAGAAAATGTTAAAAATATTGTAAATAAAAGAATTAATTAATGTATATACTGAAAAAATATGAATTTTTCTTTCATTCTTAAAAAATTGGATAGCATTGTGTAACTTGAACATATTAATAATTAATCTCGATACACATGCAATATTCTAGATGTTCCTAAATTAATATTTAGCGTAAATTTAGTCGTGCTAATGTTTAAAGAATATCATTTCTTATTTTCGCATGCCTGTGAAGTAAGAAAGACATCGCGCAAATAATACATCCATAAATCGTAAAACTTCTTTATTCTACTAAATGCGCTTACATGTTTCGGCTCACTTTTGAGCCTTCTTCAGAGACAACACAAACTAACGTATATAAACTGTGAATAAAAGTTATCTTGTGTTGTGGTGAGCTCCCCTACGAGAATATAAATGCCAGAAATTAAACCCAAATAAGAATGAAAGAAAAAGAAAAAAGAAAGGAAATATCGAAATAGAGAATATGGAAAACTAATTTATCAAAAACCTTTAAGATTATAATTAATTATCCCGAAAATAAAGACGTTCACCATGATCACAAAGCACCATATTGCAAACATTACTATTAATAATTCAAAAACCGGTTCTTGATATGTTGGGTAGTCAGTATCAGACACAGTGAGTCACTTTTAGATTTAGCTAGTATTTTTCGAGATTACAAATGGGAAAATCTAACGTTAAAACGTTAATCAATTCCAAGAAAATGAAAGTTGGAAAGTAATCAAAAATCACGCCAGAAAGACTCATTACTGTGTACGAACGACACTGACTTTAGTAGAATAAAGAAGTTTTATGCTTTATGGGTGTATTATTTGCGCGACGTCTTCTGCGCCTGACTCCAATTGCCCTTATTCTTTCCAATTTCTTTTGAAGAAAGAATAAATAGTATTTTATATATTTGTTTCTTATTTCATATATAAAAATGTTTTATGATTTAAATATCTATTCCATTATTTCAGTTTGATCTTATTTGCAAACAACTTTAAGATACTTTGACTGTAAATTTCACATAAAGCCAAGAATAAAAAATTTCAGAACTGATCTTTCTTTTTTTTTTTACAGCAACAAGGCAGCGATGAGGATACTGAAGACAACGGTTCTGAATGTGTTATTTGCATGAGCGAGGTACGCGACACGTTAATTCTACCGTGCAGACACTTGTGTCTGTGCAACTCCTGCGCTGATTCATTAAGATATCAAGCGAACAACTGTCCAATATGTCGCGCACCATTCAGGGCACTCTTACAAATTAAAGCTCTTCAGAAGGCGACCGGCACAATTATATCCAATCCGCCATTACCAGAGGTGAGATAGCCAGATAGCTTTTACATATTTTATCATTTTTTATGACGAGGGTTGTTTAAATATGAACGAGATTGAGTTAATTCAGAAACTGTTACAAAATACATTCGAAGATATATGAATGGTTCAAATATTAATTTTTTATGTGAATATATAAATCAATATTGGTAGACATATTTATCCTGCTTATGAAAGATGGAGTTATCTACTCGTGACCTACATAGTTGTGGCCCCGCGGTAATTATTTCTATAGTTGTTTTTACTATGTCTGAATAAATAATATCGAGTGCTGTTGTGCAACATGTTTAAATTCATGCATTGATCTAGTTTTTTGCGAATGGAAATGTTGAAGCCATCAAAATTTTGTATAAACTGCATACACAGTTTGGAAAAAAAACTATCAAAGGCACAGTGCGCAATGACATTATTTGTTCAGATATTACAATAACTGCGGAATAATTATCGTGAGGCAACTACGTAGGGTGTAAGTAGACACTCCCATTTATCACTTACAATCAATGTAAATATGTCTACCAACATTAGTAGTTTTGTAGTTATACAAAAAAATCGTTCATATTTGAACCATCTACATATCTTTGAATGTAAGAATTTTGTAAGTTTCTAACTCAATCCCTGTGTCTTTATTTGTTATTGTCACTAAATATTCTATCTGATATACCTTGAAATTATTATTCCAGGGAAGCTGCGAGAATATCCCATCGGGTTATGAAGCGGTATCTCTGATAGAAGCTTTAAATGGACCTTATACTTTACGAACTGCCATCATTGCGCCAGAATCACCGGATACTCCCGACACAGATACAGCAAGTGCCATTCAAGCCGCGGAAACTCTAAATCGGTTTGTATCGACCATGTATGTTTATAATAATTATGAAACGTTAACAATTAAACGTTCAAGTAATCATTATTACGTAAACTATATCGAAAATGTGCAAATTTGTAGCTCTGCTGAACGTACCCCAGTCTTGAAACACATATCCGCCAAAGAAACTGATATGTCGGCCAGATCTAGTAGTACTGCTTGTCCGACTCCCGAATTCCGTATGTCCGTATTATTAGCTAGGGATGAGCACTCGGGTTCTCAAAAGGAGCTGCATAACAGATCTCCAGCTATGCGAACCAAATCGGTACATTCACGCGATAAATCTGGTTTAAGAACGCGTGATACACTGAGATTGGTTAATGAGAAACAACCAGCTTCCTTATATGAGGTATGCTACTTTTACACATAAAAAAATATAACAAATGATATCAATAATTTAGATTGGACAAGTTTACTTATAAGGTGACCTTAATACTGTCAGTATTATTGACCATGTAGAATCGATAAGAAATCCCTGTTTTTTTTTGTTTTTTTTTTTTCATGATTCCAAAAATTTGATTAATTTTTAAACAATTTTTTATTTGTATAGAATAACATAAAGAATTGCTTTATTAAAGATGTAATTTATGAATACAGGGACAAGGACAAGATGAAGATAGTGAAGCGGAGAAATTGTCACCATTGTTAGATGCAGCGACAAATACTGAAGCTTTAGATGTACATTCCCATAGAATATGCGATATTGACATTGATGATGAGATTCAAAATACAGGAAATGAAAATGACGCAGACATTACTTGTCACTCGCACTAGAAAGTAGTTGAAAATTTATTTTTACATGATATTCTTATTTTATCAAATATTTACGAAATGGTTTATTTCATGTAAATTTTAAGTACAGACCGTTTATTTATTCAAAGGCTTTGAACTAGAATTTGAATTTTTCGCAATTTCTGAAATGTAAAGTATTAAAATTATGCATTGATTAACCCAGCATGAATGCTTTTCATTTAAGTAACTTTTGCGAGGGAAGTAAATGAGAGAATAATAGAGAACAAAAAGAAGAAAATATAAGTTAGCTCAAAATACCATAAGTGCAATACGATAAATGGAAAGCCATTAGGTAATTTGTGAATATGAATGTAGAAGTATAAGTTGGTTTATATAATTTTAATTATCGTAGATATTTGTGTAAAATTACTCAGAATATATATTATTTATTTTTGTAAGAAATATTTACATATAATTTCTATTAATTATATCATTATATATACATATATATTGTGTGTAATATAGATTATATTATATATAATATATATATAATTTATATACATGTATGTATATAGATGTTATACATATACAGGGTGTATACTAACAAATACGCTAAAAAATTTTAAGGAGTGACTCAAGGTATACTGCCTTAGGTTACGTTTCTAAATTTGATTCTGCCAATTCGAGTATCATTTTATCCTTGTTGTTCATTGAACAAGGATAAAAGATACTTGGAGTTGATAATCAAGTTTTGGAATGCATCCCAGTATATTTAAACCATTCTAATTATTTTGGAAATTTAAATATATACAAAATTTTATCAAAATAATTGGAATGGTTTTCGAAATTTGTAGAAAAAATGAAATTTTTCTTTCAACACTTTGACACCCTGCATCTTTGAAACTAAATCGTTTCGGACGTATGGTCATATGAAGTTTTCATCTTGAATTTGTGAGAATCGCCTCTGAAAATCTTTTTGTGCACTTACAATTAGTATATATTTTACATATGTACATACATATATAAATAGTTTAACAAATAGGATTTGACTTAGGTTTAGGTTTATTTTTTTCTTCTATATCTTTAAAGACTGTAGAATTGGTCGAAGTCTTGCGAAAGTAGAAATAGTCGAATTGTGTTACTAAATGGAAAGCCCCTAATTTTATAGTATAGAAATATTTTATTCTGCAAATTGACTATAGTATAAGGTACGAAAAATTATGTTTCTCATAAATCCTTATACTGTAATTATAATTGTTAGAATCTCGAGTAAAATATGCATATATATATATATATATGCATATTTTATAATGCATATATATATATATATATATACACAATTTATCAAATTGTGAAGACTGGGATAATTCTTTGTAAAAAGAAAACACAATCTCATTTTTTAGATAATAAAAAATATTCATCAAATTTATTTACATACAAATCGACTTTAGATAATAAAAGTGCTTCCATTCGCATTTATTATTGATTTTTATTTTATATGAGGCGACTAGATTCAGGCTGTGTTCCAAAATTCACTGGCAGTGCTGGAAATGTATAGTATACGTGATGTAAACTGTAGATTTTCAGCGCTGGCAGTGAATTCTGGAACACAGCCTCAATTAGATATATAAATTTGACATTGTGGGTAGTAAATCTGATAACATGTAAATTTCACATCGATTGTCAAACTTATCCATTCAAATTTACCATTCCTTAAAATATCTTTTTGTAATGAATATTTCTAATTTTTATCCATTTTTTTGAATAAATCATATTCTTTAATATAAAATTACGTTAATTCACAAAAATTTTTTTAATGTAGTAGGAACCACTATTAGAGCCCAAACTCATATAGAAATAGGAAATAATTATGGATATTACATTTTAGATTATTCTAGGATCTTTAGTAAATATATACTCGTTTTTTTCTGATTATATATTTTATTCAATTCAATATCCAAAATGTTCCATGTTTATTCAAGCTGCAGCAAGTACTTTCCTGAACTTTTTCCACTCTTCGAGCGGTCCATGTTCTGGTAGATACTTGACATTGCAACCGTCCGGGGCAAGACGGCCCGCCACTTTCAGTTCCTCGTATTCGGTACGATCATATTTCGTGAAACCCCATTTCTTCGACACGTAAATCTTTTGGCGACCAGGGAACTTGAACTTGGCACGTCGCAGAGCCTCAATGACAGCCGCCTTATGACGATCAGAAGAACGCACGCTCATAATAGGCTGACCAATATGTACTCTGGCTACAGTACCTTGAGGCTTACCAAAGGCACCTCTCATTCCAGTTTGAAGCCTGCAAAACAATTCGGATTACAGAAATTTCAGAGATAACTACATGTTAGACCATAAGATATTACAAGGGTGTACAACTTTGACTTTTTTGCGACCATTCAGGGATCGTTTTATTCCTATATTTTCATATATATTTTTCTTTATGAAAGAAAATCGAAAACTATTATAGTAATGACGCTACACTCAAAGAAAAATTAATACATTAAAATATAAAATAAGATTCTTATTCACATTGTGATGAAATCGTATATATATGTGCATGCATGCGTGTGTGCATGCGTGTGTGCGCTTCAACATTAAAAACTAATTCAGAATTGTCGATCCAATTTTTTTTTAAATAACTAAAACAAAAAATTGACAGTGATTTTATAATATTATAAATGAGAGTATCATTAACATCATTTCAATGTACCAATTATTCCTTGAGTGTAGCATAATTATTATAATTTTCAGTTTCTATTTTTAAAAAATACATAAGAAGATATAGAAATAAAATGATTTCTGAACGCGTGAAAAAAGTTGTACACTCCTTTCAAAAGATATATTTCTAAGAAATAAAAATTCTATTATCTTAACATAATGAAGTTACATACCTATCAGCTCCAGCACACGATAACATTTTATTGATACGGATAACATGGAACGGATGGAGTCTCATACGAATATGAAATTGATCTTTTCCAGCATTCTTTACCATGTATTTGTTAGCACAAATACGTCCGGCTTCTAAGGCCTCAGAACTGAGTTGTTCATATTCATCTGACACCAGATGCACGCACAATGGAAAGTCCTCGACAGATGCTTTTTTCTTTCCGAGATCGAAAATACGGATCTTTGGGTCCGGCACACCGCGACAGAATCTGGATTTCGGGTACGGTTTATTTTTACAATACCGATAACTAAAAAGAAAAAATTCTCAAATGTAACAATGCTCTCTCTATTACACATTTTAATATTCTTTAACATTAAATTTCAATATTGAGAATTTCTATTAATAAAATTGTAATATTAAATTAGAATTACAATGCATTTTTATTGCCATTATGTAACGCAATTGCAAATTTTTATTTAAAATGTGGATAATTGTCTAAAAACATTTAATTTTATGATACAGGGAATATAACATTCGTGAGTATCCTTTGTATCAAAATACCATATAGTATCGAAAAAAAAGTTACAAAATTTATTGATAAGATATATATTTTTAAAATTGATGAATCCAACGAAATAAAAATCCCATTACTTACCACCTTGCTGGTCGACGGCCCATTTTAACCTGCAAATTAAATGGAATTTGTATAAAGAAACGCTAGAAATACATAAACCAACGTGTCGAGAATAGTTCAAAAGAATCCAGCATGCATGGAAACATTTAATAAATATTATGATGTTGAAAGAAAACAATGGATTAAGAAATGTGACATCTCACCAACTCAAATAAGGCTAACCATACGAGAAAAGGAAAATGAAGGAAAAGAAGAAGTAATAAAGGTATCTTTACATGGCAGCGTCAAGCGTCGAGCATCGTGAGATTACTATTCGTCAATTTTGATCACGTGACCTGTTTTTAGCGAATAGTAAGCTCTAGTAAGCTCATAATGGTCGCGTTTAGCAGACTCAACTGTGTGGAGCGGATGTTATGGCAGTGAGCTCTCGCTGCTATTGGATGATCTAAAAGAATACACCAATAGCAGCGAGCGCTGACGAATCCGCCCCACAACAGTTGAGTCTGCTGAACGCGACCAATGCTCGATCGGTTTGATGCTTGTCGCTTGACGCTCCTTTGTAATGGCACCTTAACGTAAAAAAATTGGCTGCGTTCAGCAGACCCAACAGTTTTGCAACCGTTTTATGATTGTCTGCTGAGATAGGACCATTCTTCTAGATCTAAAAGTATGATCCAATTAGCGCGAAGGAAACTTCCAACAGTTGCAAAACAAACGTTCTGCTGAACGCAGCCATTGTGGGGAATCTAGCAGTCATGCAATGATAATAAGTTATTTTTCAAAGTGTAGGTTTGTTTTCTGTACTGATTAATGCACTAATTTGTTATATGCATAACATGTACACATGAGAAGTATATAAATTTTGCAGTTTCTTTTTGTATATATATATTTTTTTTTAAGCACCATGCCATTCTGTTACATCAAAAATTGCACGAATCGTATGCGGTCAAATAATATAAAATTTTTTAAATTCCCGAAAGAACCTGTTGTTTACCAGCAATGGCTAAAGGCCTGCGGAAAAAAGGAAGGAGAATTACCTAAATCTGATAAGTTATTGAAATTTATATTAATAATTTATTATCATGTAATTGTATTTTATATTATTTTGACAGACTAATAAATATACTATAAAATATTAATTTAATCTAAAGGGCCGATATAAGCCTCACAGAGTGTTATTAAAACACTGGTTTGTCTCAAGTCTGTTTACACGAATTCAAATTTAATAAGAAGTAATAAAAGAAGAAATTTCTAGAATTATAAAAACAAACAACCTTTTAAATATTGGTCATACTCTATGTGACAATTGATGTCATATAGCAAATTTAAATAAATTAATCTCAGAAACATAAAAATTCTCACACATTGAAAAGTTGGCAACAAATTTATAAATTGGGTAACATACACATATAGGCTACGGTTACACCGTACGACTGATAGCGACCTGACCTATATCGTGACCCAAAGTAGGTCTAGTCACCAACCGTTTATACCGAAAGGGACTTAAAAAATGGTTGGGTCATATTTAGTCCACGCTGGTCCGAATTAGAGCCATCTATCGTATTTTGTACAAATTATTTCCATATGGACCCAAGAATCGCTAAACGCATGCGCATTAAGTCATGAAAAAGGCGCTTATAGCAAGTAGACGTAAGTATGGCTACCGGTTTAACCTAACTCTCAAATTCAACAAAACAGCTGTTCGAGCAAAATGGCTACGAAGCTTCAGGTCGGGTCAGTCGCGAATTTACACCGAGAAAGCAGACGACCTATTTTAGGTGAGGGCGCCAAAAAATACGGCCTGACCTACAACAGGTTGGGTCAGGTATAGTAGTATTTACAGCGAGCGGCCTAAATAATGTGACCTGAATTAGGTCGAATTTAGGGTATAGGCCGCGGAAAAAACGTACGGTGTAAACCAGGCCATACATTGATTATTTCTGTAGAGATGTTACCTACTGAATAAAATGGAAATATAAAATCAAGATTTTGATTAATTGTAATTATGTTCAAAGAGGATTAATAGATACATATTCTGGAAACCTTTCTTTAACAAACTAATAACTTAAAAAGAATACTTATATAACAGGAAAGTTATGTTATTAATTTGTTGTTATTTATATAACAGGAAAGTTATCAGTTTAAAAGTTGAAACGTTTGTTTTTATAATTTTATGTTAGATTTGGAAACTTTTTTTTCTTATTAAATTTCAATTCATATAAATCGATTTAAAACAAACCAATGTTTTAACACCCTGCGAGATTTATCAGCCCTTTAGATTAAATTTGATTTATTTTTTTAGCCTTGTGTGTGCATGTGGATATAGAATTTTTAAACTAAAATATTATATACTTTTAGCAACGATATGTAGTATTCATTTTGAGGAAGACTGCTTTCAGTGGATGAAGCCACGACAAGATAATGTACCACCTAATCAGATATGGCGATTGAAGGAAAATTCTGTCCCTACAAAATTGTTGAAAATGGAGGAGAAACAAAAAAACGATAATAAAAGAATAAAAGTGTAAGTATTTTCTTCGTACAAAGAAATTTGGAAAAAGAAATATATAATATGATTAAATAAATTGGAAAAAAGAGAATGAATACTTTCCTATTTTTCAGAGCACATACAGGTATACCAACCTATGGAGAACTTGTACAATATGCACAAAAAAAGCAGTATATGCTTTCAGAGGAAACAATTTGTATAGATACGAATATTTGTAAAGATGAATCTGTTTTGCTTTCAGATGTTGCAATAAAAGAAATCACGTATGTAACACAATTTAATCTATATTTGTCGAGTATCTTTCATTACTATCTGCATTATATTAATGTTTATTTTTTCTTTAATCATTTCTAAAGTAATCTATATTTCTTTATTATAATTATATAAATATAGGATAATTCCAGCAAATACACTGCGCTGGAATTTACGCAGCAGAAGTCAGAAAAAATAGGAGTGGAAGTCATTTTCCCGAAACTATTCTGTTACATGCCTTTATGTCATATTAGTATTGTGTTATGACTTCAGTTTCTTATTGTTAATATTAATTTAACTATATTTAAAAATGTCATTAAAACATCAATGAAAAACTATCATTGAGAACTAATAAATTAATTTAGCATAATATATATTAATTTAGCATTATCAGTCAACTTTAAGGTGCTCCTTGCCTTCAAGTGAATGCAGGTTCACGAAATGCTGGCATTAACAATGGATCACGATACCTGCAAACCCTTTAAAATCTCTAATTTAGCATTAATTTAGCATTCGAACTTCGCAGCTGCATTTTTGGCCATTTCTTATTGATTCACTACACATTTATGTCACATGTGACATGGTGCGCAATGATACACTTGTCTTTTTATATCATGATTATGATTATCGACAGTTGTCGATAGCTGTGTACAGAATCTCGGCCATGATCGATCTGGATCCTACCTTTTTGTAATTACATCAACAAATATTACAAAAAAGGACGTACTAAATACAACAGAAATTGAATCAAGTCTTATTGATAATTGAAACTCTTGGCTCTCGCAGATAGAACGCGATAACGCTTGTCGCATGGCGGAAATTAGCGCAATAGCCAATCATTCTTTCGCCTTTACGGAAAAGCGGTAAACTGACTGGTTCTCATATCAATTTCCGCCGTGCGGCAAGCGTTACCGCATTCTGTGTACAGGAGCCATAATGTTGCAACGGTTCTACTTACAATTATTTATGTTACTATAAGTAACGCTTTGAGTATCCTCTCAGAATTAACAGAAGTTAATTTGGTGGAAGTTGAAAATGTTGTAACTGTTCAGTGAGTTGAACGCTCAGTGAGCGGTTGTAGTATCGAATGCATCCAATGTTTCTTTGTTACAAACTTACGTTATGCAAAAAAACAATCGCGATATAAAAAAAACGCATACGGTTAAATGTATATATGCACATTAACAATTAATCATATTTATATTATCTACACACTTGTACATATATTTATAATGCTAATGCATTATCAAAAGCTTAATACACTCCTTGAGATGTATTTATAGAATAAATATTTTAACACATGCTATTAGATTTACAAAAAATCTAGACCTCTTTATTTTATAAAGGATTTATCCCAGGGCGATTATATATTATTTTTTACAAGATTAGTTATTTAAAGGTTCTTTTGTAACGGGAAGTTTAACGTGTTATGGAAAGACGGTATATTACAAACGCCATAATCGTTTAAAGTGTTAAATAACTTCGCCCATTATTTATACTTGTGACAGGTTTTGACAAGTTTTATATACAGGTTCCTTTCTCACATTATAATCTACACTAGTACTCTGGTTCATGAAAATTGACTTATACACATTCTTATTTCTTAGGAAATACACTGTACAAAAAATACAAGCCTATTATCTAAAAGACCTCAAGTATTACTTATTTTGTTCTTTTGAATTCCTCCGAACACTTAAAAAAAATCCCAATGCGTGTCCGCGTTTCATTTGCTTGAGAGATGTTTGGAAAGTCTAATCTCTATTTCTAATGCTGTTATAAGCAATCACATCATCGATCGCCGGATATACATACATATTGAGTTTATGCAGAAAAACGAAAATATTTCTAATTTTTTAACGCAACAAGAGAAATTACTTATCACTTATTCTGTACATCTGACAATTTAAATAAATTCATTTGTATAAAGAAAAAGAATTTTTTTACTGATGAAAATAAGTGACGGATAATTATATGTATAAAAGTGCTTTATAGACGATATGTCTTGATGAAAGATAGGTAACGTGTGTGTATCATTTGTTTGGCAGTTAAAGATATGCAGTCGTCCCCAAATAAACGCGACGCGACAGAAAAAAGTTGTTGAAGTCTGCGTTCGACTGCTTTGTAGATTTATCATGAGGTAGCTCGAGACTAACTGGTCATAAAAAAGTTAAGTAATTACATTAGTGAAATCTGACTTACTGAACGAAATCGATCCCGAATGGGAGATTCTGATTTTTATATATCTCGCCGGAATACAAAAAATTATTGCAGCAAAACAATCGACTCTAAAATGTGATATATCAGGTAAAAAATATGTTGGCGTTATTAAAATATCAATTATAATATAATGTAACAATTTTCAACATACGCCATATGTATGTACATATACTGACAAGGAATGATTCTGAGTTACACTAAAATGTAGCACTCCCATGTCCGTTAGTGTCTGTAATCACGATAGGTATGAATCTACGTACTGCCATCATTAATGATGCATATACTCTCCATCTTGCCTTTCTGAGCGACATACTCCTGGCTATTTACAATTTTAACGGAGATTTCTATTCGTGCCGCCAGGTCGTACGTTCCCGCGCTGAGCAGCACAGCATGTAATTTCATGATATTACTTGTATGCGCTTCAATATCGGAATAAATTGATGAGTGGCCAGCGTACTTGTAGTATGTCGAAGCTTGCGGTGAGTACAGCTGAGACTTAACATTTGGAAGATGAGTTTCGCTGCAAAAGAAAATTGCATATATATATATATATATATACACATGTAAAGAGAAAGTAATATGATAAGAATAGAACAATAAATCGCAATGTTAAGCACGTTAAATAATAATATTTTATATATTATATTAGATGAAAGATGTTTCTAAAGTTCTAGGAATTATCCTCTACATCTTTTTTTATCAACATCACATAGTTAAACTATTTAATACACATTTATCCCAGCGCAAAACTATTTTTTTCGTAGGCAGTCTTCGAAAATTTTTCGAATATTTTTTATCTATCGATTTATAAATCGCACTAGATTTCCAGAACTTTGGAAATATCGCTTGTAAATATTTTATTTCTCTCACCTACTAGTACCTATCGTACTTATTTTAACGTCGACTCGCATCTCCGAGTGATTTTGTAAATACATTATTACGGGGACGATGCACAATCGGCTTTGCCGAAAATCGTGTGTGACTTGCCTTTGATGACTGAGAGAAAAAGAGATTAGACTTTTCAGATATTCCGCTTCCCATATAGGATCCTTAAGAGGAACAGATACTGCATTTGATACGTTTCGGTCCGGACCGAAAATTTTCAAACGAGCGCCATATTCATTACGCTCGGTGCGCGGATCCTTCGGATGTTTATACGTTTTGTTTAAATGCTCGAGTTCGAGATGATGCTGTCCAACCGCCATCCGAGTAATCACACCGCTCTCCGTCACGTTGGCGCACCATTTGACAATCAGTGTAGAATTCAATGCCATGACATCCGATACAGAGTTGCGCTCAGCATTCTGTTGCGATTGAAACTGTTGTGCGTCACTCGCACTTTCATTCACGTCCAGCGGTTGAATATGACGTCTCTGTACAAAATTAATAAACGGATAACTGTTGGTCAACGTCTCGCCGCCTTCGTTGGGAGTTAAGGACACGCTTGAAATAATCGACTCGCCATCAGCCTTCCTCTTTTTCAGCTTCAGCATCAGATGGAACACCTCTTGAGGTTGTACCTTTATGCTTGGCGGCAGAACCGAGGAGTGAAACGCGGACCATACGGCGCTCTGAAGTGATACTTCGGATAAGATAATCTCATTTATAGATGGATCGTGAACCTGATTCGTATTCTTAACAGACATGATTAAATTTAACGTCGGCGAGTCATCCTTGAACAATCTGCTTCTGGCAGCAACCGCGGTAATTTGTATTGAGTCTAACACCGTTAATTGCCAAGTGTGTCGGCACAAACGGTGTTTCAAAGTAGCTTTTGATTCGACGCTTTCGTAATAGAAAAGCAAATCTAATCTGTAAGTGCCTTTTACATGGGGTGCTTGCACCCAAAGTGGCATTTTGTGAGTTTCGCTCACATTCAATATACCATTTTTGGAAACTGGTAATATCACCTTTGTGACTAACTTACTGCTCTTCTTTGCAATTGAATCTGTAAGTTCAAAATATAGCAAAATATTGTTACATTTAATAAGCCATATAATAATAATAATGGCATATTTTAGACAAAAGAGGAATACAAAGATATCTTACCTACGAAAACAAAGTGACAAAATAAAATATACGTCTTAAAGATATATGCTTACCTTCACTTCCGAATTTATCAATTTCTGTGTTTCCTAATGTAAAAAGTTTCGCGTCGGTGGATGCGATGTGTATGTTCGTCAACGGTGCATTACCTACATTCTTTAACGTGACTTCTACCCTTTGTACCTCGCCGCATAGCATTTCTGGCGATAGTTTAGTGAAGAGTATCTATGAAGAGAAATATGAATTTCAAATTTTTGCGTCGCGCGACATAATATCGTTTTTCGTAAAACTATACCTGCATAAATGCCGCCTTCTCTATCACGTTCATTTCCAGCCTATAATCCTTCCCGTACATATTCACACCGGGTTTCTCTTTGATATTTTTTAATTTGGGCGGCGTAATCTCAAATAATCTTTTACCGGCGACAATGGTCGAATTTGAGATTGATGAATCACTTGTCATCTGTACTGGATTGGACAATTTATAACTTATACCTAAGATCTTCAATTCGCCCACTTGTCTGGGCGTAAGAGACAACACGATATTCTGTTTGCATGCTGGTTGCAACAGAATTGTATCTATAATATCTGAAACGACCGGATTTGAATTATCGGTTGTTTTTATTTCATTCGTGATAGTCTCGTTATTGCAAATGAATGACCACAACAGGGTCACGTCTGATAGTGGTAGCGGGACGTGTAACGGATTGTGCAACTCGATGGAATAATGCACAGGTTCGTCTAGAACTGCATTGGGTTTTACGGAGTTATTACTTGTTCTAGAGTACAACGCAATTGTCGGTTTAAATATCATAGGCGGAGAACCCTGCGCCTCGGTTATCAGCAATTCCTCCATTTTCGACCATCTCGCGTCATCCGTCTCTTCAGTATTGAACGTAACGTGACTCGCTGGAATATTGCTTTCGGTTTGTTTGCCTAACGGACCGTACAGTACTTTGATATTGTTGTTATCTAATAACGGCAAAGGTAAAATAGGAAGTACTGTATAACTCGTACCGTTTTCCTGAAACAACTACACCACGGCCCTGGATAAAAACCATCTAAGCTATTGATTCTTTATAATTGTTATTTGTGTGGCTGCGTATTATACTCACGTTACGACTATGTAAAAATTCTCGTAAAAATGCAGCCTGTTGCGGAGCGTGTTGTTTACTTGAAGCATTAAGTAACTTTTCAAACGCCTTTACCGCCTCGGAAACTTGTTTCAGAGATGCAGCCTGCCTGCCGATCGTGAAATGTATATGATCCTCTGCCAAAGACCAGCCCCTTTCATAATATACCTGATATGCCATATGTTTGTTTTTTTATAAAAGAAAACTTCCAACAAAATGCGATGCTTTCACTGGAGACAATGATATGTTCGGGTACGTGTACGGAAATTTGATCTAAAACATTTGATCTAAGACCATTTGCTCCAAAAAAGATTTTATCTAACGGCGAGTTGATCTAAAAGAGATTTGATCTAACGGCGAGTTGATCTAAAGAAGATTCGATCTAATGGTGAGTTGATCTAAGGGTAGTTTCGAATAGTTGTTTTATAAGAAGTCTAGGGAATCTCACTTTATATGAAACATGTATCCTTAGACTAAATTGTTAGATCAAATTTCCATTAGATCAATTTGCCATTAGATCACATCTCCTTTAGATCAACTCGTCATTAGATCAAATGGTCTTAGTGATTTAGATTAAATTTCTGTAAATCGTTCGGGTACCTACCTGATACGCTTGTTGATAACACCTTAAGGAATGCTTTTTTTGGCCAGCTTTCGAGAATCTATGTCCAGCCAGAACCGCGTGGAAGGCATATTTGCGCATCATTTTCGGGCCGATAAAGCAATAAGCAGCTTGCTCGAGCAGTAAGGCCGAACGTAAATCGGAATCCTCGCTGGTCATCCGTATCAACTGCTTCGCGGCTTCTCCATATAATCCCCGACCCTTCAAACACTCGGCACTGAGCAGCGTCGCCCTTGTCGCGAACTGAGGCGTCTTACAACTATTTGCAAAAGTTAATATTGCATCGTCCATGTACTCGATAGTCTTTCTGTTCGTTTCGCCTTGCATAAAAGCGCTTAAAGCAGCCATTTCAAGAGCGCCAGCGTAATACACCCAAGCCTGATCTGCTGCAAAGTCGCGCTTCGCGCTGTGATATGCCTGATAAGCGAGCGAATAGTGACCAAACATGAAACACAGATCGCCCAAGCGTCGTAATTGTAATTCTGGCGATTCTGCTGTGTAACTAAAACATAAACGTACAAATTTTCAGAGTTACTAATCGTGTCACGTTAGTATAATTAATTTCAAGATAAGAATCATGGAAAAAAAAATCCTTTTCTTGTAAAACATAAAGATTAATGAGACATGATTTTCTCTTACATTACAGCATTCGATGGCGCCGAACCTGGCACACCAGGCTTATTTGTACTAAACCACCTTTTCGTAGCGCTAAATAGCGATCTACTGACTCTCTTGTTTGAAATCACGTCGTTCAATAGGCCAATCTGCTTTTCTACATAAGGCAACAAGCTCCGCAAACAAAATTCCGTTATTAATGTCCGTAATCTTTCTAAATCTTGGGTGGAAAGACGAGCACCGTGTTGAGCTACCACATAATTCGGAGAATCCGCCCAGACATTCGTATTCATTGGTGAGTTAGTAATAACGAATTGACCTTTGACATTAGTCGCTGGAATAAAACTTTGTGATTTCTCATTATCTGGACTGAGAGGATGAATTGTAACCGGAACTGCTTCTTGTCCGACTTCAAGATTTGTATTTGCTGACTCGGATATTTCAGAGAGACTAATCGTATCAACTCCGGCAACTAACTCCGTCAAATCTGGAGATGGTAGTGTAATACAGTTGTGTGGCATTAACGGTGTTCCAGCTTGGCTTGTTCTGTACAGGAATTGTTTTTACAGAATATATATTTCCGAAATTACGTTTAAACGATAAGATCAGAGATAAAATAATTTGTTAATATATTTATAGTATAAATAACTTGAAATTATAATTATAAATAATTATAAATTTTTATTTCTAAAAGAACATACTTTTCGGTCTCTGTAGTCAGTTCGCTCGGCATAGCAGACACTCCGCCTGTATCTGCAGGCGTACGAGGGGAACTATTTTGTTCATTATTACCAGCCAATTCCGAATGTTTTATTAAGAACTGACTCCAAGGATCGGGCAAATGCGTATTATCGTCGGAAAGACCAGGCGGTCTCGAATTCATTTGTAACAGAAAGCAATTATTAGCACCATAAATAGTCTTCATCTCTGTAAAAACTGTTTCTGCTCTGAAAAATAGATTTTATATAGATATATACATTTGTTTAGAAAGAAGAACTGATTTATCAATTTAGCACACTTATAAAAAAAAGCTGAATTAATCAATTTTTCTTAAATCCGTTCAAATTTTAAAAAGGAATAACGTACTTACTTATTTCTGTCATCCTGAATAGCATCGTGAACTAAGATGTAATACCTAAGGGCATTATTATTGAACCATTTAGGCAACTTTCCTGGTATACTTTGATGCAATTGCGCTCCCATAGTCTGAATTCGCTCTAATGGATTGTCCTCCGCTGTAGAAACAACTATCATACATGCGAGCAGATGCTTTGTGAATTCGTGATCTGATGGAAACTGGACACTTAAAAACATTTCTCTCCATGCTTCGAACCAAGGAACAGAGACAGGGATATCCAACTCGGTCGCGCCAATGTGAATCGTAGTTGTACGTTCGCATAAAGCAGAACTAACCGCTTCGTTCAACAACTTTTTGGCAAGACTTGGTTCTGGTGGCCGCGCATTAATGTCTTGTATAGAAAGACGAAGATTTCTAATCGCTATAGTATTGCCTTGGGGATCCTTAAAGTGTCCTAAAGATAAACATGCGAACAGACTTATTATATGTAGTTCAGCCACAAAAGACAGACCTATGTGTACAAGGTATACCAAAAGTCAAGCTGCATTAACAATTTATGTAAATTATATTAATATTTATCTATTGTTTTGAGTCAATAATTTTGATTACAAGTTAATTTGAGATGATATCATAAGAGGCAATCTAGAATTCATAAAACTTTGGTAGTTTCAAGATTATCATAGCGAATTCTGTTGGATGCACTAGTGCATACTGGTGACATTAAATCCGTGTACACTAATTTAATCTGTGTAAAAGTGAAGTACAAATATTTTCCAAATGATAAAATACATATTTTATCAAATAACAATAAAGTATATTGAGGAATTTCAATACAAACAAACAAGTAAGATTTTTATAATACTGAAATAAATACAAAATTAAAATAGGATTAATAAAAATCTAATACAACAGTATGTTATATTTAATATATTTAAATATATTTAGTTATATTTAATAATATAATAAATAATTATATGAAAATTTTTGAAGTGTTTCTTGTTTATGATTCAATATGACTGAGATGAGTACTCAGAAACCTTCAGTCAGTATTCATAGTCAGTTCTCACTTCAAGACTATCTTAAGTAATGGCTTAAGTCAATAGATCTGTTCGACTTGCTTACACTTTTTACACTCAGCATCTTCGCTTTCTGTCTTTTCAGCACCAAATATATATCTATCTCATTTTAAGTATAAAAAGTGTAAGCAAGTCGAACAGACCAATTATGACTTTGTGATTAGCTTGTGACATCTTAAGACTGTACTTGGCGAATTCGACTTGCATTATATTGGATTAGTGCACATTAAAGGCTTGCTTGCTTTATATAAAATAGTATCTAAATGAAGTGACATAATATAATTAACTTAGATAATATATATATGAAATAATACATGTATACTATATTCATAACAAATAACATGACAATATCACTATTAAGTATTTAATCATTTAAAATATTTATATATTTTTACATTTCATTTTGCGAATTTCACACAATAGCTTTTAAGTGTGCACTAATCTATAAATATAATGCAATTAACCGAATTCGCTATAACACACACTTATGTCGATTTGTGTTTAATGGCCTTGATGCGCATCAATGTACAAGGAATGAGTTCAACTGAATTCGCTATTAATTAATAAAGCTTCTTAATTAGAGTATATAGAGTCTGAGTTTTGGTACATCCTGTATATATGTAGTTTACAGGTTTACATAATAATGCGTGTGTACATCTTTGGCGAACGGGTGATTTAGATTCTCGGCCACGGTTCTCGGCTTACCTTCGGTGTTCAATTTGCAAAATGGCTGGAGCAATTCGACGAACGACAGATTATTCTTTTGGCATGTGGCGTCGGCAGCGGCCGAGCAGACTACGGCGACCTGCGGGGAGAACGCATTGCCGATGAACTCCCGCGGGGTTAACTTGCACTGTGCCATGATTCTTGTGTGCGGGGCCGCCGTAACATAACCCGAAAGCCGCACCTCCTCACGCACGTAGCAGCGGGCGTAGCGTGTTTACCACCGACTCGCGATCATCCTATATACCACGATCACATCATTTCCAGCTCCTTCGTTATCTCGTGAATCGACGTCGTGATGCTGCCTCGGAATGACAACGCATCCCCGTACACTCGCACCGATAAACATATCCAGAATCCACCACCGCACCGAACTTCACCGAACAGCTGTTTTTTCTCCCTCCATCCCCAGTAATGTCCGCCATGGAGAAGACAATTGAACGAGAATCATGTGGGGTTGAATTTAGAGCAACCAATAAAAATTTAGCTTCAAATTTAGCGTAAGGGTGAAGTCCCATCAGGCATGTTTGCCGCGTATCGCGTAAGCGCATAACCAATCAATAATCAGTAAAACGCGAAACTATAACAGCAGATCGCTTCTGATTGGTTACGCGGTTATGCGATACGCGATAAATACACCGCATGGGACTCCATCCTAAGATATACAGTGCATATGTACAGTTCGCGCAATTACCCCGGATCTACAATAGGTGTTTTAAGCCTTAAGCCGTAAGAAATTGACCAATTATAGTCGAATTCAAGGAGAATAATCGACTATGATTCGTCCATTTCTTATGGCTTTAAGGCTTATAACTCTATTGTAGATCCGGGGTTATGCTTCGGTCTTATGGCCCGTCTACAATACACGTAGTAAGCTTGGTTTAAGATCAATATTACACGCGTCCATTTTTTGTCGTACGACAAATTTTTCAAGCCTGTCGATTGACTATAGGACAAAGAGGTTTGAGATTCTCTCTGTCTTGCAGCCAATTAACACGCTTGAAAAATTTATCATACAACAAAAGAACGGACACATGTAATATTGGCCTAAAAAGTAAGAATAAGGAATTGACCAATCACAGTCGATTATTCTTTTCACAATCGACCGTGGTCAATTTTTTACTCTTCTTAAATCAAGATTACTTCGCATATTGTAGACGACGCATTAACCCTAAAATCCTAAAATTCAGTCTTAATTGGTCTTAACTGAAATCTGTATTCTATTGGCTGAATTTTAGGATTTTAGAGCTAAGACCAAAGCATAAACCAGGCAATAACCTAAATTTAATCTATCGCAGATCATAGATAGGACCATATTGCTTTTTGTATTTGTAGCAATTCTCTAATTAATACTGCGTATCCAATAAACTAATCGGCCAATTTTTGTTAGAGTGATCCTAAACTCGATTAAGAGTTGGTTTATAATAGGCCATAATCTGTTAACTTTTTCTGCAATCCGTAAGAATTGACTAATCAGAGTCGAATGAGAGGAGAATAATCGACTATGATTGGTCAATTCTTATAGATACGGAAAAAGTTAACAGATTACGGCCTATTATAAACCAACTTTATTGGGTGCCATGTAAACGTAGTTTATAGATCTGTTCTTTTTCGAAAAATTCTGAACTAGTTCTGAACTAGTGTAATAAGTTAAAATGAAACAAGTTTAGTTACCTCACTCTAACTTACCAGTTTAGAATTTAGGGTGGTAAAAGAATAGACCTTATAGCATAGCTGAGCGTATCCATAGTGTAATGGGTGCATTCAGAAGCGCTCAATGAGCGTCGCTTCTGAATGCACTCAATAAAGAAGAGGTGTACTGTTGCACAAGAAGATGATTAACCAATGAGGATGGTGGAACAAGTGACCGGCCATATTAATATATCAGCCAATTAGCGTTTTTTCTGAGATACTCAAAATGTGGTATAATTTAAATAAGGAAATGTGACAATTAATGGCCGGTATTCATAGTCAGATCTTATGCCTGGTTTATGCTTCGGTTTTAACTCTAAAATCCTAAAATTCAGCCAATGGAATACAGATTTCCGTTAGGACCAATTAAGACTGATAACCCTATTGGCTGAATTTTAAGATTTTAGGGTTAAGACCGAAGCATAAACCAAGCATTATATTCAAGATCGTCTTAAGTTCAGCCTTGGTCACGAACCAATAAGAGGGCCGCACTAGCGTCTTAAGACGTTACTTAATGCGGTGTCTACAATAGAAGTCGTAGCGGTCGTAGGGTCTTAAGTCGTAGAAAATTGACCAATCACAGCTGATTATTCTTTTCATATTCGACTGTGATTTGTCAATTTTCTACGACTTAAAACTCTACAACTGCTACGACTTCTATTGTAGACTCCGCATAAGACTACTTGAAAAATAAAAATCGACTATGAATACTGGCCAATGACTTTATTTTGTTGAGCACTACTATTGTGACTTTTTATTATTAATTATTATTAATAATAATTTAATAATAATTATTATAAATCCCTTTTAGTTAATAATAATATTATTAAATTATTTATATATATGTGAAAACGGTAAAGATAAATAAATAAAATGCTTTATCAGAATTTATTAGAAAAAAAACGAAAAAAACTTTATTTTTTTACTTTCGCATTTTCACTGCAGTTTTTACACCCCTTAACGCTACATGCCACAGTTTTTTTTTACAAAAACATATTACAAGTAATACGTCAGTCTCTTTGTTTTCTTTGCTATGATTGTTTTCTTTTCCAATATGGAAGGCGACTTGTTCCAACGCCATATATGCGCAGAACGAGTCAAAATTTGGTGTATCTCACGAACACACCTTCTTCTTTATTATGCTGGATTTACACTGCATCCGATTTTCGTCGTACGCCGCTCTGCAACCAATCAGAAAACGGGATTCCGATGAATTTTGCTTCGTATTATCGGAATCCTGTTTTCTGATTAGATGCAGAGCGTTGTATGACGAAAATCGGATGCAGTGTGAATCCAGCATTACACCATGAGCGTATCCCTGAACTGGGAGCTTATTACGGTTTTTGTGACGAAGTGAAAATTATAAAAATGATCAAATTCACTAGAAGTTAACCAATGAAGTTATAAATATTTTAGTAAATTCAATCACTTTTGTAATTTTCACTTCGTCACAAAGAACCGTAATAAGCCCCCTGTTCCTGAATCCTGAACGCACCTGTGTAAATGAGAGAGAGAGAGAGAGAGAGAGAGAGAGAGAGTGGTGAAAGTCTCCCTTCTCTTATCTCGTAGAAAAAATCAATAATGTTCTCTATTGCGTGACGTCACATGATGTAAACGCATGGATAGGTCTCGCGATACTTGTTGATTTTATCCGGCAAGTATTATTTTACAAAAGTTGCACCAGGGGTAAGTACGTGCGATACACGGCTTGTTCCGTTTATTGAAAGCTCCCCTTACATCGTGTTACGATAACAATTATTGCCGATAAGTGTTAAATACTGATGAGTATTGATTACTTCTAAAACACGTAGATATGACGTTGCATTTATACGTAATCCACTCGTATGGAATTTAACATGAAAATTATTTTATTTTGTTATTATTTTATAAATACAGCCTCAATCGATATCGTTTAAATGTGTAATTATTAACATTCTTACAGACGGCGATTCGTATGTTTTCATTTTTTTTGGTAAATTGGTATGTGTAAAAACCGTAGATATCTTCTACCATCTGTTTGTCTTCTGTTTTTTGCTTCACCTGTTGCTCCTAGATTAGTGTCTATATAAAAAAAACTCATCGTTATTATTTGGATTTTATACATAAAATGCAAGTGTCGAATTATCCATATGAATATGTAAGATGTGTAGGTATGTTTACAATTACAACAATCAAAAGTTTGATAAAATTGCTATGTTGACAAAAAAGTGACATAAATACAAAATTAGCATTTTTGAGATAATGAAATCAACTATGAAAGCTAATTTTTGTTTGTAGAAAAACAACACATTTGTTGTTCATTTATTTATATAAAAAAGTTTCACAATTTAATATAAGAGATGCAAATTATACTATGGCTGAAGTGTATGAATTTTGAAAACTCATGACATAGTTCTAAAAATTTTTAATACCATAATTGAAAATATAACATGGGAAGAAAGTGAAATTATGAAACTTATATATTTATTATCCTAATTAAACATTGGTCTAATTCCGAATTTAAAAAATGCTCTACTGAAAAATTTCTAATTTTGAAATATATCATGTTTCTATCGACACAGCAAGTTACATAGCTTTATATAATGTAAAACATTTATAGAATAAACTTAACATATGTTTGCCTCTACATTGTAAGATTCATTTCATATATCATTTTACATATTATATTTATTAATATTCATCAATATTTATTAATCAATATTTGTTATATTTATTAACACTTATCGATATTTTTGTCATATGATGAGACATAAAACATTTTTAGACATGGAGCAAATAAGAGAATCACCCCAAATGCAATCTCACTCTTTGGAAGGTTTTATTCCCCTTCTCAGTCTTACTGAGGGATGTGGTGCTCTTCTTATAATCTTGATGGCTGTATGGACAGGACATTATAGAAACGGTTTCTCATGGAGATCTAATCCGAAACTCGAATTTAACTGGCATCCTTTATTAATGACTATAGGGCTCGTATTTTTATATGCCAATGGTACAATATAAAAGTAAAAAGCATCCTGCATCACACATATGCTCGTATACGTATGATTTATGAATCTGTTTTCTACTTGTAGCCATGCTTCTCTATAGGACGCAAAGAAATGTTCGCAAGCTGCGACTAAAGTTAACTCATGCAACAATGATGTTATCTATTTTATTGTTTGTGACAATCGCTTTAATAGCTGTCTTCGACAGTCACAATCTTGCTCGGCCTCCTATACCGAATCTGTATTCCCTACATAGTTGGGTTGGATTGACTACCATAATATTATTCTGCTGTCAGGTAAATCTATGAAACTTATCTGACAATCTTGCATTCATAGATATATGTGTCAATGTATCTTTGTTTACAGTGGTTCGCTGGATATGTTTTCTTCCTTTATCCCGGGTTAAAAATTCCATTACGGGCTTCTTATATGCCATTACATGTATTTTTTGGCATTGCAGGCTTCGTGAGCGCAATTTTTACGTGCTTGTTGGGACTCAACGAGAAAGCGCTCTTTGAATTACAGTTAGTAGTGGTAGACTGTTCGTAAACATGATGAGTAATAAAAAAATACATTTTTTATTTGAAATTTCAGAGATAAATATTCAGCTTTCGAGAGCGAAGGAATACTGATAAACTTTATAGGATTGCTGCTCGTATTGTTTGGAGGCTTATCTGTATATTTAGTAACGCAGGAACGTTATCGGCGTTTGTCGAGATCTGAGGATGAAATCCTGTTAGGGGGCTAATATACGAATTATGTGATGTGTTGCCAGATATGTTCCTTAATATAATTAACCGGATGGTTGTTATTGCAAACTTAATAAGTATTTACTTAACAAGTATTTACTACAAGTTCCTTGTGTGAGTTTTATGTTAACTTTATAAATAAGGTTGACCCAATTGATTGAAGCACATACACAAAAAAGAAACAATGACCACGTTTATGTTGGACAAAACTGCTAGCTTTTTTACTAAGCAATTAAACGTGATTGATTGGACTGTTGAGAAAAATTCTTAATGTTTTTAAGAATTTTTCAGATTTTAAAGAAATATATAAAGATCGGTCCAAAGTGTTCAACTAAAATCTCATCACTTTTTAAAAATATTAAAAAAAAATATTTCAATTTATATAAAAAATCTGAAAAAATTTTCTAAAGTTACAAAATTAATATGAAAATTTTGAAATTATATAAAAATTCTGAAAAATTCTGAAGAATTCTAAGAAAAAGTTTCATCACAAAATCAATTGTGTACAATTGCTTAGTAAGCAAGCTAGCTCCCTGGTTTCAACACGACCAATATTTTATCATATCTTTTTGTATTCTAGTCTAAGTACAGCTTCTTATTGACTTTTTGATATTATCTTAATAGATGAAAAATATATATATATTTATAAGTTGATATTTATATATTAATTCAGAAGTAATCATTTTTCTGGAAACTATGGTGCTATTACACAATATATATGTAATATATAATTGTTACACACAATGAAAATGTATATTTTATGGCTTATATTTTTGAATAATTTAATTAACAGTTGATTGAAATGTAATATATACACATATACATGTATAAATATGTAATATCAATATATGAGATCTCATCATAAAAGTAATTTTAATTTATGGAAACGATCGTTTTCTAAAAGACAACAAAGCTCATACAGAAAGTGAATCAATTTATTAATGTAAATATGATTAATATAAATCCAAAATGTTCAAAAAGCCAGTCACGCTTTATTTTATCTTATCAAATTATTTCCTAAAAAACATTAAAACAGAGATACAAAATATCTCTTTTGTTTTTTTTATTCCTGCACTAGATTACACTAGAATTTCCTTTCTCACTTTCGCTAAATATCAAATATAAATCTATAGGATCTATTTCACTTTAAGGACGGAATCCATAGACGTTGCTCAAGATTCGAAATGGTCTTAAACTAATGCATGAACCAATCAGAGAGCCGTATTAGCATCTTAAGACATTGCTTGAGATTAAGAACGGACTATGGATCCCAGCCTAAGTTCTAAAGTACATTAGTTCAAGTATAGAAACAAATGGCTCCGTTTGTTTCTTTTTCTAAATCGCAATCTTATTCAAAAAGCGTGACCGAAAACCGGAATCGTGATCTCTTTAAAAATTAACATTCTCTCTCTCTTACAATAAATAATGTTCCTGTAAAAATTAATGTTTCTATTGTTACAGGAACTTTATCAAAAATTCACTCACACCGCCCCCAGATATTTTCGCCCTCTGGCTCTGCATTTCCGAACCAATCGACAGCGGTAACGAAAACAAAAAAAAAAAAAGAAAAATAACATTTCGCGCCGTCGTACCGTGCGGTGTACGCGCGCATATATCGTCGTGGCCTATTTAATTCGTGACGGAACACACCCATTCCGCGCTTATGCAATTGTAAACTGATTGTAAACATCGTCGTGCAACCATCGCCGACGTATTCTCGCATCTCCGCGACGCGTGTATCACGTGTGTGGGTACACGCGACGTCGCGTTTCTGACTAGCTTCACGGCATTATAAGTGTCCCTCAGCCATCGGAATCTTTAGATAAGGATTGCCGCGCGAGCTGACAACTGCGGCACTCGGTCCTCGAAGATTCTCTTCGTTCTTTCTTCTTTTCTCGCGCGGAAAGTAATTCGGTGTGAACGTTCGATAGTGCGATAAAAATAATAAATCATTCAATGGTTAACCAAATACCTGTGCCGCAGGCCAAGTATGAATTACTAACCAACATACGACAGTGAGTATCGAAAGCCTCTGCGAAATGAAAGCGCTCGGAAGGCGAACGCTTCGCCCTTCGGAGCTGCTTTTATAATCATTTTATAATTAATACATGCGGGAGAAGGGGGAGGGGATAAGTACGCGAAAGAGGGACGGAGAGAGATAAAGGAAATTTGTATCGATTTCTCGAGCTACGACAAACAGTATACGTACGTCATCGCTGGCTTTTGAACTTCCCCGCTTCTCGACGCGAAAGGTGCTTGTCGTTATTTGTATAAACGCGAGTAGACTGACAGGTTTTCCGTATCTGATTGTCTTATATGTAGATTGAATACAATCTGGCCTGAAATAAAGACTGCTTTCAGACCACGCTGGAGAACGCAGGTCGTTTGCCTCACTTTATCATTCCTGATTGTCGGGGTGCTGTTTATCACGCGCGCTTGGTTCGGCATACTTATATTAAAATCTCCGAGGACCACCAGATTCATCGAGGAACACATTGACGATGCCAAGATTGCTACGTGGCTACGTCGGGCTCGGATGTACGCCGAGTCGACGAAGGAGAATCAGAATGCGGACAGGAACACAAGTGTCAGCGCATCGGAGCAACACCGCTACGATACAACCGGGTGAGACTCTCCGAGCCGATATGATTTGTTTTATCCATTTTAGATTTACACATATCTAGTAAACAGAATATTAACATTGTGCTAGCAGTTTATCATTCAGAATACTACATCATATTGGCATCAATTGTATCTGTGTTGAAATTATGTTTTGCAATCAGTTTGTCGACATAGGATATGATCCACTTGATGCTGCAAATGCTTTAAAGCATTCTTTAATTCGTCACTTCGTAAAATTCTTTTGATAAGTCAACGTAGCATTTGCAGCATTAATTGGTTTTATATCCCTAATCTGACAGCAGAAATTATTAAGGATGTTTTTATCTGTATACTAATAAATACCCTAAGTTTTTTTTGTCATTATTTTACATTTCCGAGAAATATTCCCCATGAGGAGTCAGGCTACTTAAAATCAGAACAGAGCTGATTGGTTGGCCCTACTATTTCATCTTTCCAATTCCGTTTTCTGATTCCATTTTCCGTGTCCATGGAATGGCACCCTCTCAAATACATATATATAACATCCAACTATGAAATCAGTTTTAATTTTTTTATATGACTACTTTAAATATGCAAATGATTTATATAAAATTCCATTATGATGCAGAGATTAATTGTTCTAATGGAAATAAATAAATAAATAAACAAAGTTTATTTATTTCCATTAGAGCAATTTCCATTAGGTAAAAACTATTACTTTTTATTGAAATAACTTTTTATCCAAGTCTTAAACCGCCGCTGAATTTTTACTTTTAAATGCGATCTAGAATAATCTGTAATTTTTTCATTATTTTAAAATTTTGTGTAAAACATTCATATATGTAATACTCCTATATTGCTAACGCCAATTAATAGCTGGCGAAAATACCACGGTGCAGACGAATGTCTACCTCTTACATAGTGTACAGCGCACATGCGCACCACACTCGAGTACACTGTGGAAGTGAGAGATTCGATATTCTCTATCTCGCTATCTTTGTATACTCCCCACTCCCAAAACGAGGTTGCATTAGCAATATAGGAGTATTACATATATGAATACATTTTTAATGATTCCACTGAGTTTTTCATAAATAATTTTAAATTCTCTTAAAACACTTACACAAAAAATTGAGGTTTTTGTTAATATTTTTTAAATTCTAGTATTACAGCAATAGAAAATAACGAATAAAGGAAATAAACTATACCGCGTCCCACGGAGAGAACTACCACGATCCACACATTTTATGATCAAATTGGAGAACTCGAGCGCGTTATTTACTTCCGTATGCGTTATTGTCATATCTCCTTGGCTAACCCAAGAGTACAATAATAATGCATGCGGAATTAAATAATGCGCTCGAGTCCTCCAATCTGATAACAATGTGTTACATAAAAATGTGTTATATGAAGATGTGTTTAATAAACATAAAATGTTTTAAATACAACTTTTGCATATATAGTTTATTTAAAGTATAATATTAACATTTATAAAAATGGGTAAGATACATCCTTAAATATACCTAAAAATTTAAATGGAATATATAATATATATATATATATATCAAAAAATCTAGCATTTTGTTGATTAAAATTTGTAACAAATCATGTACAATCCGATTTTTACATATTTAACTATCCAGCAATCTGAGTCTATGTTATTTGAAATCTATTCTATGTTTAGCCAGGTCCTCGTGTGCTACTATACAATACCGGGGGACCTGAACACGTCGTGGGAGCTCAGTCCGTCGCACATTGACCCTCATATTTGTACGCATATTATCGTGGGTTTTGCGGGCGTGGTGAACAATACGCTCGACATAGGCAACGATGCGCCGATTTATGAGCGAGTAGTTGCTTTAAAGAATCTTGAACCTAATTTGAAGGTCATGATCAGTGCCGGCGGAAATAATGAGCTCCATAATGGTTTCTCCGAGATGGTAAAAAATCACGCGAATAGAAAAAAGTATGTCCACCATGCTGCTTTTCATTCCTATAATACATATCCTAGATATTCAAATATTATAAACATGTCCCTATGTTCAGGTTTATCCAGTCAGTATTAAACATTATCAAAATCTTCCATTTGGATGGTTTTGACGTTGATTGGGAGTTTCCAGCCTGGTTAGGGGCGGACGAGCGTGAAAAAATACACTTTGCGCAATTATTACAAGAATTACGAAAAGAATTTGATCGTAGTGGACAAAAATTGATTTTAACAGTAGCAGTTGCAGCGCCACAGGCCATTGTGGACCAGAGTTACAGTATTCCTGAAATGGCAGAGTATGTACTGTATTACAAGAATATGATAATTATGGAATATCATAAAATAATACAAATTGTGTCATATTTTTCAGGCACATTGACTTTATAAATCTCATGTCATATGATTATCATTTTTACGTTTGGTACTTCCCGGTAACAGATCTGAATGCCCCACTCTTAAATGTGAATTTCTCTGCTCAATACTGGGTAGCGAAGGGAATGCCACGGGAGAAGATTGTTATTGGTATACCGGCTTATGGTCACACATACAAACTGGACAATCCATTGAATCATGATTTACAAGCGCCGACTAGCGGATTCGGAAAGCTTGGTGTAAAAGGCTTCGTGTCTTATCCTACGATTTGTCAATTTTTAAAATCCGGAGCTGAGAGCGTTTTTAATAAAGAAAGTCGTGTGCCATATGCGTTCAAAGACAGGGAATGGATATCTTACGACAATGAGGAGAGCGTTTCTTACAAGGTAATGCGTTTTACATTGCTAACACAAAATCAAGCATCTAGCAGATTTATAAAATCTGTCTGTAATGTGTGATGTAATATGTAATGATATAAGCTCAATTGAAACATTTACATTGCAGAGTATGTGGATTCGTACTAATGGTTTCAAGGGAGCCATGCTTTTATCTTTAAACGTTGATGATTGGAACGGCACTTGTTATGGTACAAATGAGACATTTCCTTTGACACGTACCATCTCGAAAGTATTATTTAAGGAGTCAGACAAGTAATAAAATAGGAATACTTTAAATACGTGCAATCAATGAATTCAATTATTATTATAAAGCTTAAAACATTTTACATTAAAATGATTCATTCCATCGCATTCCTATTTAATGTTACTGATGTACACTCTACCTCAGTTGCTCAAAGATTCTTTTATATAACTAAGTTGCTAAAATATTTGAAGCACAGTATTATATGCTGTAATAGAGCATAGCACTTGTACCTGGTTGAGTCGAATAAAAAATATACGCGCGTTAAATTGTATATTACATAAAGATACACGTTTCCTACATAATATTATTTATATATGCTTCACAAGCAAATGGCATCCGCGAAATAATTCTAAGACATTCTCTATTAAATAATTTTAAAAGGAGATACTGTAACAGCAATGATGAAAAATATAACTGTTTCGAAAATGCTACACATCCATAATAAATAAGCGTACAAAAGTCGTCCGTTTCAGAGTAAGACTTTAAATTCGCAAATAATCAATTTTATTTTTTTAAGTACTGCGTATATAAATAAGATAATTATTGTTATAATTATTCAAACCATGTTAACTGATCTCGTTATACCAATGTCATAAAGTATGAAATATATGAAACTGTTTTACCCGAAATTTAAGAATTGCATTGCCAATTTTTATTTCTTTATAATAATACATACATTCCTTTATATGAATATTTACATTGATAATTATATACATTTATCATGTATTTTTTTTATTTAATTACGGTAACAATATCCAACTGAAACTTTTTCCCATGTAGTTCGAGTATTTAATATTAAAAGAACAACAAAAGTAACAACAAACTCCTTCATAAATATCTTCTAACAAAATGTATGATACAAGGATAGATGAAAGGGCTATGAACAATGTCGAAATGAATTAGCTTTCTCTTATGATACGCATTTCATAGCGTATTTTGATAATTTATTGCATTACATCCAAAGATATTTACGATTCGATGAGCGATTAAAAAAAACGATAGAAAGATGTTTATGAATTTACTATCGACGTCGCTGCACATCATTTTCATGATTCCATCACTTATAAAACGCATGTGTATGTAAACAAAAAGTTTTTAAATATATTTCTCTGGTATTGTAGCTCAAATACGACATAATTTTTTCGTGAGATATATGTAATGGTATTTAATTTCTTTATCGGCAGTACGCACTGCCCGGAACCTCGTCTCAGGATTTACCACCGAAACCTCCCATTAAGTTTCCCAATCCACCTGCCGCGCCCTGTTGTAACTGTTTCATTATATTTTGCAATCCTGGCATACCACCTAAAATAATTATGGTAAAGATATATTATGTTTATCGAAAATGATCAAATTGTAAAGTTTCAAATAAATTAGGAAACAATATGAAAAGCATTATAATATAATGAGACGGTTCCTATTTTTAAGATACTACATCGAATGAAATGTTTTAATTTTAATAACAAAATTTATGAAGAACTCTCTTACATAAAACTATGCTTTTAAATCATTAAAACAAAATTTCAATTTGTATAAAATTGCTCACCCATTTGATGTAATACACGCGGATCCATCATTTTAGCCATTTGATGATTCAGTTTCGCCATTTGTGTAGGATTAACGTTTTTCGTCATATCTCCCGCCTTGAACAAACCCTTTATGCCTCCCATTTTCTTAACAACCGCTGCGAATTTTGTATATTGCGTAATTAAATCTTTGACCTCTTTTTCCGTCACACCAGAACCCCTTGCCACTCTCATCATCCTTCCAGGTTGTTTACTGAATAATTTAGCTCCATCTCTACTGTCCAGCTCTGAAATAAAGACATAAACATTACTGAGATATCAGATAAATTGCCATGAGAAACAACATAAAGGAAACATTTTAAACAAACCTGAATCATTCATACTGTCCATAATAGTCATGAGTCGTTTTAATCTTGCCATTGATTCTTGCTCTGTCCCTTTCGACATGAAATCTTGACTAAATCCAGGGATCTTATTCTACATACAATAAAATTTTAGAAAAATAATTTATATTAGTTATATATATAATATATATATGCATATATATCAATATATAAGAATGTTTTTTTTTAATATTATTTACCATTAGTTGTGAAAATGGTCCCATCTTCATGATATTTTGAAACTGTTCATACATGTCTCGTAAGGTAAATTGACCATGTTTTATCTTTTCAAGTAATTCTTCGTTATCGTCTAAGTTGAGTTCATTTACTTTGTCAATAAGACCTTCAATATCTCCCATACCTAGCAACTTGCTAATGAATGGTTTTGTTTTAAAAGGTTCTAGATCATCTATATGTTCTCCTGTACCAACAAATATTACAGGACTTTGTGTCGCTGCAACACTGAAAAAATTTTATATATATATATACACACAATAATATATATTATAGTATATATACTATATATATATAACATATATAATACATGTACAATATATATGTGTATGTATATATTAGCTACGTTTACACCGTGCATTTAGGCCGCGGCCTATACAATAGATGTCCTTGTTTATCCTGTAGGGTAAACAAAGACACCTATCGTATAGGTCGCGGACTAAGCGCACGGTGTAAATGTAGCTATAATATTATGTTAACCATATTCAATTGCTTATGCTACAAGTAAACTTATAATGAAATAACTTCACACTGTTTAGTTTGCATAAACATATTATAAAAAACAAAAAGTATACAAAATTATTAAACTAGAAATCAGAAAAAAAGAACTTACGCAGAAAGTGCTCCACCACCTTTAGCATGGCCGTCTAACTTTGTGATTATGATAGAACCAACGTTAACGCGTTCCTTAAAAGCTTTTGCCTGCGCTTCGCACGCTTGACCTATCGTTGCATCCATTACAAAGATTATATTGTCTGGTTGCTGGAATATGTGAAGACTTAGTATTTAAAAAGTTTCTTTTCTCGCTATGCATCATTTTTAAAAAAGTGCTATAATTTTACCACTGCATTGGCGACTTGTAACATTTCCTCAAACAATGATTCTTCCTGTTTATGTCTTCCACTTGTATCTACAATAATGATCTCGTATCCTTCTTTCTTGAACATGTCGACACCATCTTGTGCAATTGTTACAGGATCTACTTCTGTATAACTAAATTTAGAAATTATTAGCATAACACATCAATAACCTTGTAGTACCATATCATAGGTTGCAATAAATATTTTTTGTTCTTTATTTACCTTCCATAAAATGGTATTCTAGCTTTTGTGGCATTCTGCTTTATCTGATCGTATGCACCAGCACGAAAAGTATCGGCACATACTAAGCACGCCTTCCAATTTTTCTTAAGATAATGATACGCCAGTTTGGTACAAGTTGTTGTTTTACCGGACCCTTGTAAACCAACAAACATAATTATGTTAGGACGGCCTTTTACTGGTTGATAAGCTTTGACACCAGGGTCAATCAACTAAAAAAGAATCATCGGTTAAAAGAATTGTCAGTATATTTTCAAATATTGAGAAATACACTTTTAACATTATAAATTTTTGTAAAAAAGTAAATGATAAACCAACCTTCACAAGTTCTTTGAAAACTGCGCTCTGTATCATCCTCCTTTTATTAATACCACCAGCCATATCATCAAAATCGATAACTTTACGTACATTTTCTCTTAACTTTTTCACTAATCTAATATTTACATCAGCTTCAAGTAATGCTGCACATATCTCTTTTAGCATGGAATTTAAAACCTGTCGAAATATTAGTGTTAATCGATAAAGCTGTATGATACAAATTTAATGTGCTTTCCATTTAATAGCACAAATCAACATAAGTATCATTCTGTTTTTCTTGATATTTAAAATATATATTTGTTTCACTTCAACTTATTGCATCAGTTTAGAAAGTGCAGAAATAAAAAACAGACCTTCTGTGAGCAACAAAGATAGACTGACATTTTTGTCAACTTGTGTCACCAAATGGAAAACACCAAGTTTAATTAAAAGAACAGAATATGCAATATAATATAAAAGCTACAATATATAGAAAATCAAAAGAGTTCTAATCAAAAGAATTATTTTTGAAAAAAATCAATAGAGGGATAATTCTCTAAAATTCATTGTATCTCTTGATTACAGGATACAGTATTGTCGACGTTCTCGAACAAATGGGAAATTCAAGCTGTGTAAACATAAGTTCAACACATACAACAATATCGTTAGAAATAAATAGAAATTTTCAAGTACGCTATATAAAGATGAGAGAAATAACATCGAATATATACAGGAAGATATGGAATCGTATCATTCGAGTTTTTTTTTTTTGTTTACAAATCATCCTTGAGGGAATCGTTTCACGCGTATTGCGGATAGGCTGATAAATAAACTCACCTCCTCGTTGATGACGGTCGCATTGCTGAGCGATCGCAGAGCGGACGTAATCTTACGTCCGAGATCTGCCAACACCATGTTTGAACGTTTACGCGTTCACGTCCAGCCGCAAAAATAATTATGTACTCCGATTAGCGGTTAGGATGTTAATGTATAAAGTCTGTCATCACGTCCCAACTTGGCCAACACAGCATGACGACACATCCGGTCGGGAGATTCGCGAAAGAGCTATCACACGAAGGAGATCGCGGGACAACGTGTCCCGATTTCTCATGCGATGCGAGTATACCTTGATTGCGACTTATCTTCCATTCGCCGTCAGCCGTCCTCCATCAGAAAATACACACGACTTGTTTATACACGACCGAGATCCCGTATGTTGCCACCGACCATATTGATTAGGTACACTCGGCGCGATCTACATATACCCCTCGTGTTTCGAGTCAGTCACTACCGGATATGCGAAATACTGGCTGCGTTCAGCAGACTCAACAGTTTTGCAACCGTTTTATGATTGTCTGCTGAGATAGGACCATTCTTCTAGATCTAAAAGTATGATCCAGTTAGCGCGAAGGAAACTTCCAACAATTGCAAAACAAACGTTTTGCTGAACGCACCCAATGGTTCCTGCACACTGGACGCGGAAATGCTTACCGCGCGACAAAATGCGACGCGGTAACCAATGAACATGTTAAGAATGCCTGCTGCACACTGGACGCAATGAGCGATCAGCGCTCTCCAATGAAAGCTCTGCTTTTTTTCATGTGACAAAGGCTGCGGTCCACTTGACGCTACAAACGCTTCGAAGCATTCTTTAGGCCTGTTCTTTTTGGCTGAACTTTTGCACCAGTTCATCTTTCTTCCTTTTCTCTCTAGGAGGAAAGAAAAGAAAGAAAAATGAACTGGTGCAAAAGTTCAGCCAAAAAGAACAGGCCAATTGATTAGTCAATTCGTAAAATTCTTCGTTCTGATTGGTCGCTCAAACGCTTCGAAGCGTTTGTAGCGTCAACGGACCGCAGCCAAAGCAGAGCTGTGTGCAGCAGCCATAAACTTATGGCGAATTCGATTGGAAGAACTAGTGCGCACTGGTGCATATTAAAGCCGTTGTACACTAATTTAATTTAAGTATAAAAATGAAATGCAAATATTTCGAATTATGAAATACATATTTTACCTAATAGTACAATAAAATGTATTAAGTATTTCACGATTTAATCGATCTCTATGTTTATTTATAAACATTCTTCATGTTATTTTATGTACAACGGTTTTAATGTGCACCAGTGCGCACTGAGTGCGTCCAATTGAATTCGCTATTAGTGAAGTCAAACTGCGCATGCGTGTAATTATTCAATGGATAAGAGGTTTATTTTTCCTATAAAAATTACAATTATAACAAAATCAAGAAAAAATCAAAATCCATATGAGATTACATATTTTTCTTTAAAAATTAAGGCTCAACTCGAATTGTAATGCTGTCGAAGAATAACATAATCTGTACCATTCGGCATTTTTTACTCGCATGTATATAAAACATTTTCATTTGAAAAATACTAAAATATCATTTATATAAAAACATTGAAAATTATTTTACCTCTTTTATTGAATTAGGAGATACGAGAAAATAAAACAAGTTGTATAAGGATAATAGACTTGCATAAAGCTGTGTAACGCAATAAATTTATTTATAATTATTCTAAATCTTAATAGAGTATATTAAAGTCTTAGGTTTATTCACATCGCTTGTATACAGAGGAACTTAAGATTTATGGTTTTTTAATATAATTTTGTTGCAAGAGACCACATTTTATATTAATTAATCAGGAAATTAGTCTATGTTACAATTTCCTCTTTTATGATTTTATTATTATTCTGGATATAATCATACTGGAGATAAAGTCACTTTATTCTTTTAAAACAACGCAACATAGCAATAATATACATAAGTTAATAAAAAAGAAACAGAAGAGTCCTGTAAAAATTTGAATATTTATCTAATTTAAGTCTGATCTCTCATCACCTTCAAATTTCTTTCTAATTTTATACAGCGATTCCAACGCTTTCATAATGTCTCAAATGCACTCTGGAATCTTTGTTTCAAAGCACTTTTTGCAATTCACTCTAGATGTCCTTAATTATACCTAAGTTTTAAATTCTTGCATCTTCAAGCAATCATCTCAAAATGTTGCAATAAAAAAATCTGCGTTTATTGGCTGATTGGCAGAAAGAAATTCTTGGTGCATAATCTCCTCAATGTTGAAAAAACAATTAAGATGGTCTTCATTGCTCAATGAAGACCATCTTAATTACACGCATTGCTGCTGACTTTTCTCACTTTTTTAGGTCTTTACTTGGGCTTAGATTTAGCTTGATTTGACTTTTTATTTTTCAAAATAAAATTGAAGCTCAAGAAGCGGCATTTCGATAAAATTAAGAATATTCCAGGCTGAATCGCAAAAGATATTTAACATGATTTGAGACAAAGATTTTCAAAGAGCGTTTGAGCATGATGGAAGCGATGAGATCGCTGTACAAATGTAGAAGGGAAGTACTTTGAAGAGAATGGATTCTAAATATAAATTAGGTAAATATTAAAATTTTTATAGACCTAGTTCGACCTCTTTTTGATTGACCCGTGTGTGTGTGTGTGTGTGTGTGTGTGTGTGTGTGTGTGGGTGTGGGGGTGGGTGTGGGTGTGGGTGTGTGTGTGTGTGTGTGGGTGGATGGATGGGGGTGTGTGTGTACATGTTATTTATTATACATATGTTGAAAATGAGGTACAGGTCATTGACTTTGCAAAAATAACGCAATATCCAATGTGATAGTGAAATCTTATCTCATACCTAGATGGACATGGCAGTTGAAAGAGAGAGACACGCATATAAATTTGCTTCTTCCAGTTAACGCACATACAATTTCAATTTTTTACTGCTAAAGTGCCATTTCCAGGTGCTACTGACATTTCACCTCCTTGTGTACTATCCCGTTGAGGACTCTATCGTGACAAAAATATTTTTAAATAGAAAGGTAAACAAGATATTTTTTTATGAAGTTTATATAGTTAATATAATAACAATGAGAAAACATAATTGCAAAAAAGTATACTTCACCTTTACGTGAATATGTTGTTTTAACATCGCAGCTCTTAAGATCAACATACGAGTACGCCTCTGATAATCTTTTCCGACACTCATAGACTTCTCAAAAGTGGTGCTACGTTGATCGACATCTTTTGCGTATAAAATCTGTAATAATTGTATCGATTACAGTTTAATATAATTGCAATCTATAATTTATTAAAATACATACTCTCACACAATTTATAAACGTCTAAAAATACCTATGCATGGGGGTATCAAGCGTTAGAGCGTGCACAATGATAAATTTATAAAATGAATAATAATTTTATGCATTGAATTCAATTGAATTCACACTGCTAGTGGTGGAATCTTGTTTAATTATATAATGTAAATAAATATGAATTTTTAGTATTATATATTAGGATAATGTATATCAGAACATAACCATTGTCAATTCATCTTTTGCATTAAGCTGAAATTTTAGAAGATTTATAATCATGCACAATGCTTGAGTTTCTAGACAGATGCTCGACGCTTGATGCTCCCATGTAATGGCATCTTAAAAAATATATAAAATGTTATATGTAATTTAAATGCATCCTCTCACCTTGTTGTGTGAATCTATACGAGCCTGAATCTGACCATCGAGAATAAGTTGCATGAGTTCGTCTTCTAATTCGGATACAGTTCTATTGAATGCAGTCGCCATTCGTCTCATGTCCGCGCTTAGGTAAGGACTAAAATATTGTATCAAGGCTCTATTTCGAATTTGTGTATACAACAGATTTACATGAGGTGCTATGTACATATCCAAGAGAATATTATCCTTTATCTCATCGAGCAGTTTCAAACAGGATGCATATTTCGATTCGTAAAATTTGAAAATTATATCTCGAAGTTGTGGTTCTAATTCTAGAAATAATTTGAAGGAACTACTAAATATAACTTGTTTTTGCAATTCATGTCTGTCAAAAGTTGCTAAAGCACAAAGTCCTCCATAAAGAGCTACATTTCCAGGAGACAGCAATTCAGGGCAGTCGCAATGGTCTAAAGACGCTTGTAAAAAATGTTTTGCAGCCATTTTGTACTTTCTTGTTGCCAATTCTGCTAAGCCCGCTGCCACTTTTAACTTCGTGACTATCGCTTGATTGTTGTCTTTACCGTGCAATTCTGGAAAGTCTGGTGTACTTTCAGCCTTGGTGACATAACTAAGTACATGAGACCAATTTTGTAGATAAACAGAAACTTTGATTACGTTCAAACACATGTTCACAACATGCTTGCCGCTAGTACAGTAATCCCGTGCTCTAGAGTAACATTTTAAAGCATGAACAAGATCGCCGCAATTCAAATAATGATCTCCCAAATCATCATGACCTCTTCGTATGCTTTCCTTAATAGAGTTACTCTTGTAATTTTTCAGATCAGTATCAAACTTTTCTAACTTAAGAGCAGCCTTCTTAGATCGAGTCTCTACCCATGTCTGATCCATTGTTGGCATATCCTGAGAGGTTGACTGTGCCGCTATATCTGGTAATCCAGGAGTAAAGCCCATAGCCTCCACAAGCTTTTTGTGCAACATTACATAAAGTCCAACATTATATGTGGTCATCACATAAGTAATCGCCATTTTTAATGCTTCTATTCGTAACGATGGACAATGATCAGCGATATATACAAGCCTGTGTAGTTTTGCAAGTCCAGTATAGCTGTTGGCATATACCTCCAAGTCCTAATGAAAAAGAAAGGTAATAAATGATCATAGAATGAGATTGAAGAATTTCTATAATTAACAATTAAATGTAGAATTGTTTTTATATTAAACAGATCTTTATACGTACTAGCGTCGGATTTTCTACTATATATGGTTCCTCCTCAGCATTATCATTATCTTCTGTAGGAGCATCAACCTGCATTGGCTCCACGACATTTTGCTGCAAATAATAAGATAAAAAACAATACCATTCGACTTACGGAAATATTTCAATCGAGAGGAATGAAAAGAAACTACAAAGAGATGCATGCGAATGAAGGTTTGCTCTGGATAACCTCCAAAACAGTCTTTCCTCTCGAGTCGCGTGCGATCTCGAGGAGAATCGCCCACGCCCGATTTCGACGGGATATTTACCTGAACGTCGTGAACTTGCAGCGGCATCGTTAGCCTTATTCGTTATATTAAAACAATAACTCTACGTACAGGTATCGGTGACAGACAGAATTGGACAGAATTATATTGAAGGAAAAAAATCTCTACCGTGTACTATATATAAATCAAATACGAAGCACGCACACACGTATGTATGTACACGCGGAACGTATAAACTGGTATAAACTAAACCATGGTGTAAACCAATATAGACACAAGTATAACCAGTAGGGACACTTTCGTGTCGGCACTTTTGATCAACGTCACGTGATCATTCGCTATCTAATGTAGGACCGAATAGAAGAAAGTGTCCTATCTATTTTCCAGAGATACTTGTAAAATTGTTTGTATATGTACGTACACGATATACATGGGGACATAAATGTCTAGCCATCCGAAGTTGCACGCGTATCGGAGTACAAGAAAGAAGAAGGAAGGCATGAGAAAGAATGAGAAGTTATAAAAAGGTAAGGCCAAGTATTTATATATATATATATATATATATATA
>NW_017257086.1:46230-48846 GCF_001594055.1 Mycetomoellerius zeteki
CCGCAGCTGTTACACAGCTGACACACGTGGCCGTCGACCACGTTGTTTACACTATTTAATGCGTTATGTAAGCCTTAAGTAATTGATCAATTTTTTACGGCTTAAGGCTTAAAATATCTATTGTAGATCTAAAGTAATGAAATACTTTATAGCTCACTCCGCTAACGGAGTCAATGGAATACAAATGTTGGTGGTTAGAGTATGTTTATGTTTACGACATTAGAGCGGTCGAAACATGAGGGAGTGATGATAGGGATCCGATCTGGTGGTGGGGGTTCGATGTCGCTTCTCTTTATATATAGAACTCTAGATCAGGGTACCTAATCCTCCGGATCTGCAATAGGGTTTTAAGCCTTAAGCTATGAGAAATGGACAAATCACAGTCGATTATTTTCCTCGGATTCGACTGTAATGCGGGATCTACAATAGAAGTCGTAGCGGTCGTAGGGTTTTAAGTCGTAAAAATTGACCAATCACAGTCGAATATGAGAAGAATAATCAACTGTGATTGGTCAATTTTCTACGACTTAAGACCCTACGACCGCTACGACTTCTATTGTAGACCCCGCATTACAGTCGAATCCGAGGAAAATAATCGACTGTGATTTGTCCATTTCTCATAGCTTAAGGCTTAAAACCCTATTGTAGATACGGAGGATTAGGTACCCTGATCTAGAGTTCTATATATAAAGAGAAGCGACATCGAACCCCCACCACCAGATCGGATCCCTATCATCACTCCCTCATGTTTCGACCGCTCTAATGTCGTAAACATAAACATACTCTAACCACCAACATTTGTATTCCATTGACTCCGTTAGCGGAGTGAGCTATAAAGTATTTCATTACTTTAGATCTACAATAGATATTTTAAGCCTTAAGCCGTAAAAAATTGATCAATTACTTAAGGCTTACATAACGCATTAAATAGTGTAAACAACGTGGTCGACGGCCACGTGTGTCAGCTGTGTAACAGCTGCGGTTACAATATGGCTGCTTCACTTAGGAGAGGATACCCAATCAGAATACATATCAGACTGCCAATCAGAAACTCGGACGTCAATGTCGCTTCTCTTTATATATAGGACTCTACCCTGATCCAGCCCAAAACAAAGGCTACGTTTACACCGTACTCTTAGTCCGCGACCTATACGTTAGATGTCCTTGTTTAGCCTGTAAGTTAAACAAAAACATCTATCGTATAGGTCGCGGACTAAATGCACGGTGTAAACGTAGTCAAAAGCTGCATAGCCATGCCTGCGCGAACACGCATTTTTTCCATCGACAACTAGAATGGACCGCTGATGGCAATGGTGGGGGTAGAAAGACGATTAGAGTGAGAGGCAGGAATAATAAGATCGTTCTTTCTCTGTTTACCGAAGCCTGATTGGTTGTTGGACTACTGTTGGATTGACAACAACCAATCAGACTTCAGTAAACAGAGAAAGAACGATCTTATTATTCCTCCTCTCACTCTAATCGTCTTTCTACCCCCACCATTGCCATCAGCGGTCCATTCTAGATGTCGATGATTTTTTCCTATACTGGTTATACTGTAGTATAAGGTCTGTTCGTGTTGTTTGTATTTTTTGTACTCAACATCTTCGCTTTCTATCTTTTTAACGCCCAAATATGTATCCATCTCATTTTAAGTTTGAAAATTTTAGGGGATTTCAAGCAACACGAACAGACCTATAGACTCTATAAGGATGGAGTCCCCATGAGGCATATTTGTCGCGTATTGATTGACACACGGTCAATAATACTGATCAGTAATATTGAATCAGTAATACTGACAGTACGCAGCAATATTTATATTTTTACAATCTTACACGATCAGTATTATTGACAATATATTTCACTTTTGTTTTACGTATATTATCTATTACACTGTGACATGAATTCTAATAAAGCGATATTAATGTCCGAAAATTAAAATCCAGTCACCATCAGTATTCTATGATTGCTTTCCTTTTAGGAGACACAGTCGACACAAGTGTCGTTCTATCTTTGTCACTCTCTGAATGTCAAGAAAGATAGAATGACGCTCGTGTCGACTTGTATTATCAAATGGAAAGCAGTGTATCCATCAATATCAATCACACATGGTCAGCAATATTGTCAATATTTGTTAATACTGACAGTATTATTGACCGTGTAGGGTCACCTTAAGCCATGAATCGCCACTAGGACACAATAAAATTCAATTACTCATATTTTAAAAACCACATCGAATAGGATAAAAGGTATAATGAGAATTTTCAGTGAAAAATTTTTACTCTTTTTTGATAAATATCTGATGAGATGATTCCTTGAATGTGAGTTCATATAATTGGGTTCCGGCCGAAATGAAAATTAATAAATTTTTTGATAGTTCTCAGACCTTACTGACAATTATTCGGTGTTCTCCTCTTTTTCCCAAAAATTTATATATAAGAAAAGAAGAATTTTTTCAGAATTAATGCTCTGTGCCACATGGAATTGGACGTACTAATGATATCTGTTAGACATTTTTAGGCGATACAATGTATCGCCTAAAAGACTACATCTACTGGATGTCTTTGAGGATATACGTCCATATGTATGATGACCACTATGTATTTAGACCTCTACACG
>NW_017257086.1:48938-49214 GCF_001594055.1 Mycetomoellerius zeteki
CCCTATAAACGCAAAATGTTTCTAGAATGTTACATGAATATTATTAAAAAATTAAAATAATGTTATTATAATATTTCGAAAATATCATAAATATTTTTTTAATATTACAGGAGTATTCTATAGAGGTTATATGTCCACTTATATAATAAACCTAGGTATTATATTTTAATATTCCTGAAACATTATTAAAATATTAATAAATATTAATTATTTTTAATTTTGTGCAATTTGAATTCACAATCCAGTAACGAAAAGTTCTTATCAGTCTATGCTGCA
>NW_017257086.1:49344-50822 GCF_001594055.1 Mycetomoellerius zeteki
AAATGTTACTTTTAATAATCATATAATATTATTAGGAGTGGACATATAACCATCCATTAATATTTCAGGAATATTATTTAATATTATATAATTTTAGTAAAATATTATTAAAATGTTATATTTAATATTCTGAGAATATGCCTAAAATATTATTTAATATTAAATAATATTATGCGCTTATAAGATGGTTGCAGCATCCAATTTTTGGTTGTGTTAGCCTATCGAAATCCTATACTGACATTGTGGATAGGCTAACGTAACCAAAAATTGGCTGCTGCAACCAATTAAAAATGCTATGCCATATTTACCATCTAATTTATTGCAGCAGCCAATCTTTTTTTTTAGTGTACTTCACGAAACGGAAAAATACTATATGAGCATCACTGTTTACTCGTATTCTTCATATCTCATACATTTATTCTGAAAAAATTCCTTCATAATGTTTTCTCTTTAGAATTTTCTTATCATCGCGAGATTAATCACGAAGTTATTTACTGATGTTTCAATGATTTATAACGGCTGAAGACTTCCTCTATCGAACGTTGTAAGAACTTTTTCTGTTAGACGCTAGCATGATTTTCAATGATCGCACATTTAGATATCGTTACGTGGGCTTAATTTCTCACGTGATTGGAAATAATCGTAATAATTTTGCGCTAAAGTTATATATAAATAAGTTTATTTACAGTACAGTGGCCGAAATAAATAGCCGAAAGTCGAGTTGCCCGAAATAATTTCGATTTAAATTCGGTGCATTGTCGAATCTTCCTCGATTCAGATGTAGGATTCCAGAAGAACCTTATTGGTTTCCATTGTTGTCGAATCATCGCGCTGTTATCGTGGAATTTAGCGACTCCCGTTTCTGTCTTGCTCGACGATTTTGAAACCAGATCTTGATCTGCAAGCACAACAATAAGTTCGAATTTCGATAATCGCTCGATCTTCACCGCGTAACTTATTTATTTACTAGCGACAGAACAAGATAAGGAACGAAAGTACAGACAGTCAATTCTACTAAACAGCAAATGCAATTGGTCAGTTAAACGCCGATTAAATAATTGGCGTTGGTGAAATCGGCCCTTATTGTTATGATGCACACAGAACGCGGTAACGTTTGCCGCGCGGCGGAAATTGACGCGAGAGCCAATCAATTTATCGCTTTTCCATAAAAGCAAAAGAATGATTGGCTACTGCGTTAATTTGCGCGGCGCGGCAAACGTATGGCTTCCGCAGACAGGACGCGGTAACGCTCCTATTCAGAAGAATGTTTATTTTACAACTGTTAGAAATATCCTTCGCTGAGATAAGACTATTTCCTAGATCTAAAAATACAGGGTGTTTCCAAATTAAATGGCAAAACTTCGGGAGCGTGTAGAGGAGTAAAAAACTAAGAAAAAAAGTCCTATAGACATATGCTCCTTTTTGCTTTGTTTCGCAGGAAATCACGAAAAAAGAAAAAAATATATTTAATTTATTAT
>NW_017257086.1:55438-57606 GCF_001594055.1 Mycetomoellerius zeteki
GAGCATATGTCTATAGGACTTTTTTTCTTAGTTTTTTACTCCTCTACACGCTCCCGAAGTTTTGCGATTTAATTTGGAAACACCCTGTATAATCCAATCGGCATAGAGTGCTTTATTAAAGCGTTAACTTCTGCTGAACACAGCCAACGTTAAATAGGTTTGTTTTTTATTGCTGTACTGAACATTACATTAGAATTTTCTTTCTCGCTTTGACTAAATATTAAATATATAATTTATTCTATTTTATTTTAAATACAAAGAGTCTGTACTAGTTTAGTTATAAAAAAACATCTAATATCATGTTGTTTTAAAGATATTTTAATTCTCTTTACAATCGTGTCTTGTTTTCTTTATTTAGGTGAATTCTTTTTTAAGAAACCGCATTTGGAAGTTTTAAATATAAAAAATTGTAGATTATAGTCTCAACGATATATAATTAAAAGAAAAATCTTCACAACCGACATACTTTGTTCTGCGGCAGTCGTAATGTTGCGGACATCTCGACGACGTCGATCCTGGATAAGTAAGCACTTTTTTTATATTTCTCCTCTAATATCTGCAACTGGGACGAGGAGAACGGGATGCGAGGATGATCGCCTGCTTGTCGCTTGACCCGTCTTTCAGTGAGAGATCTTCTAGGCAATCTCGGAGGTCTGTACCGAGTGTACTGAAGCCACGTGAGATCGGTCCACCGTGTAGTGCTCTCGCCAACGCGGTCGCCGCTTCGCTGTCGCTCCGCGACGATGGGAACGTACGGCGCGGGCGTGTCGCGCTTTTCCGGCTCGCTCGCACGTTCCAACGTCCGTTCCCCAGTCTTCGTTCCTCCCCGGAAATCGCACTCCGGAGACTCGTGCTGTTTTCGCGCGTCGACGTCGGCGCCGGGGAGTTCCTCCGCGAGTATACGGGCTATGCTGAAGTCCGTGTTTCTTGTCCGCGAGCCTTGTGCTTCGCTCGTCATCCCGAGAGTCTCACTAAATCCTCTAAAGGACGAACCCTTCGCTATATATACATACATACATACGTATTTTGGAGTACGTGCGAGCGGCCGAATGCACACGCCCGAACCCCGTGGGGCACGTACCCCTCTTCTCTTTTTTTTTTTTTTTTTGCGAAGCGCATCCTCTTTTGCGGGCAGATCCAAATTAGACGCATAGTTGCACCGCACGATCGTTATCGCGCTGCTCGCACGACGGGGGCCACGCTTCTGTGTACCTGTTCCATTGTTGCGGCATGCTCTTATACCAGTGTATTATCTACGATCTGACCACATCTTCTGGATACTTCCCGGGTAATAACAATGTAATTGATACTCTGTAGCAAGGGAAACGGATCGCTGATGTAGAATAGGGAACGGTTCGGGGGATCGAGAGTCCCGATTTCTATAGGGCAGATGTCCTGACGCACTGAGGCCTGTATAATTAAAAAGCCACAGGGGTCATCTTAATCCGGTAATATATCCGTCTCATTGATGTAAATATTGAACAGCGTGCGGGGAACATGGTCCGGGTATATTGTTACACTACACACGCGATCTCTCTCTTTCTTCCTATCTATCTGTGCTCTTATGTCAGATGATACACGAGTGGATCGAGAAACCGTTGCCTTGTATTACTGCTTGCTTAGAAATTTGCAATTTTGAAACCTGTCGTCCTCTTTTTATCACTTCTTCATATCTTCATTCTGGGAACCTTCTCAGGAAGAGCCAAATCTAAAACCGGATAATGCTAATTTATCGTTATATTCTTTATCATCATACTCCGTTAATATAGATTTCATTACACCCAAGCAGAACAAGTCACGATAACGTCAAAATGACATTAAAATGAATCGAAAATGATTGAAAAATATCTTTTAATAAATCATTTTGGAGTCATTTTGACATCATTTTGATATCATAATGATTTGTTGTTCTGTTTGGGCATCCTTTTCTTTTTTCTTTTTTTTCTTGTTTTCTTGTCGAATCCCGGTTGAGGTAATATTTTTTGCAATAAGCTATTTACAAATTTCAAGATGCTAATAACGTGAAATAGACGATTTAATTTAATTTAGGGATATTAGTATTATTTCAGTTTAACTGTGTTGCAAATCTGAAAAGCAATCGGCGCGCAGTCATATGTCTGAGAAAAATTTATTTGAATACATATACACTGAAAGAAAAGATTGGCTGG
>NW_017257086.1:57776-63290 GCF_001594055.1 Mycetomoellerius zeteki
CAATTAAAAATGCTATGCTATATTTTACTATTTAATTTGCTACACCAGCCAATCTTTTTTTTCAGTGTAGACGTATTATTCCGGTATCTGACTTTGATCGTAAGTAGCGCTTCTCTTACTTACAATTGATTTATATTCATTATATCTTTTTGTGAGAGAGATCCACAGATTTCTACTCTACACGAGAGTAGAAGCCTAATGGCTAATTAATAGTGAAAGCAATCGATATCAATGAAGGAGGTTCAAAAAAAGCAAAAAAGGAAACGAACTCGACTATCATTGTTTTCACAGAAACTTTCAAAAAATTTTCTGCAGCTGAAGCGGAGTTACACATTACGTATACAGGGTGGCCCATGTAAAGTGTTACAAATTATTATTTGTGTGTCAAATGATTAATATGTTCAGACAAAAGTTTTATGACTTTGAAGGGAGCATAAGACGGTATCATTTGTTTGACCTTGAGTAGCGTTGTCAAAGTTAAAGCAAAGCCACTTTGAATTTTTTAAATGGAACCCCTCATTTTTTTATTACATATTCTTGTAGCTCACCTCGAGAGCTTTCCAAAACATTATAATTAAGTTCATTTTCATTAAGTACTTTTCGAATTATAAGGCTTGAAAGTTACAATATCGCCGGCATTAGGATTACGCAAGGTGTCCGACCGACAGCTTAAAACCTTGGATAACATTTGTCAAGATCAAGACCATTGGAGGTTATACTTCTTATTTTCATTTTTTATATAAAAATGAATTTTTAGTGCAAAAATGAAAATAAGAGGAATAATCTCCAATGGCCTTGATTTTGATAAATATTATCCAGAACATGATCCTGAACAACATTCAAGAGGTTTTAATCGTCGGTCGCGGACAATTTGCGTAATGTTAATGCCGACTGTAACTTTCGAGCCTCATAACTCGAAAAGTACTTAATGAAAATGAACTTAATTATAGTGTTTTGGAAAACTCTCGAGGTAAGCTATAAGAATATGTAATAAAAAATGAGGGTTCCCTTTAAAAAATTCAAAGTGGCCTTGCTCTTAAGAGTTTGACGACGTTACCCAAAGTCAAACAAATGGTACCATCTTATGCTCCTCTCAAAATCATAAAACTTTTGTCTGAACATATTAGTCATTTGACACACACTTTCAGAAATAATAGCTTCTAACACTTTACATGGGCCATCCTGTATATATCCACAGGTGAACTTTGCCACATATCTTACTTAGTTTTCTATTAAGAGGTTACATCTAATTGAAAAAAATTTTTTAACGTTTTTTTTTGGCTTAAATGATGTATAAACATCCCAAGAATGATACACAAAAGGAATTATAAGCGGAAAAATTTTTTTTCTTATTTTGATAGCCTATTTTCCGGAACGCCTCCAAGCGCTCCGAAACGCATGAAACAGCCTAGACGGCGAAAGTAGCAATTCGAAGTCGTTTAGCCCAATAGTATTATTTATAGAAAGTATAGTTGGCGTTAGTTCACCACTAGTCGACCAAAGTGTAGCCATGTCTACCAACTACAGTTGTGCAAACAATTGTAACTGTCGGCAAACACACAACACGTGTTTTTCCTTGCTCTGCATTTTGTCGATTATTTTTAATTGTTGTGCATTAATTAAGTGGCTAATTTGTGTAAAAAGTGGTGAACAATGAGTAGTGTGTTGTATCAAGGTAAAAAGGGAAAGAGGGGCTCGGCTGCATCGTCAAAAAGAAGGAATATAAACAACCGAAAACCACCGAACCGACACAGTTTTGAAAAAGAGTCGGAAGTCACGTCGACGCTCGCAAAAAAAATGATGATTTTATGATCATAAGCCACCTATGTCCACGGAAATTTTCAACGCTATTCAAAAAGTATACCAGGATTTAACAACAGAGGACCTGCTATCAAGATGTCTGGGTGGATACACGCAGAACTCGAATGAGAGTTTTAATTCCATCGTGTGGACGATAGCTCCGAAGTCAATTTCAAGTGGCAAGAAGATTCTCGATATAGCAGTCGACATAGCAGCCATACTTTTTAATGAAGGATTCAAAGGACTTTTTGAAGTAATGGCTTTACTAGGATTAAAGATTGGCTACGAGACTTATAATTTTTGCCACGAAATCGACGAACACCGCGTAAGAGCTGCGGAGCACTCGTCGTCGGCATCAAGAAAAGAGGTTCGAAAGGAACATGTTTCAGCCAGGAAAGAAACTGAGGAGCATAATCTAAACTTGGAAGGGATGCTTTATGGTCCTGGCATAAGCGAGTAAAGGTAAAAAAATCACTAAGCCCCTATTTTAAAAATTTCACGTAGAAAAACAGTTGTGAAACTTTAAACGCGATTATCTCGAAACCACGTTTTTGAAATCGGGCGAACACATAACTCGGGCAATTTTCATCCGATGTACATAAAATTTTAACTGTAGCTTCTTAGATAGATTCTCTAAAGAAGTACACACGATTTTTACGATTGATTAACAATTACGGTTTTTATAAACAAATTAAGGCCGATTTTTTCGTCAAAAAAGGATACTTTTTTTCAAGATGATGTCATTTTGCGAAAAAACCATATTTCTTAATAATCGTGTGTACTTCTCTAGCAAAACTAATGTAAAAAATAAAAAAATTTTTCTTTTTGTTCCAGATGATGATCCAAAAAAGTTATTAGTTCGCCCGTGGAGCGCCTAAAAAAAAAGTGCTCTTACCGCAGCAGCGACTACGCCGCAATTTTGTATTTTTTTTCATTAAAAAAATTTTTTTTGTATACTTAAATACATGTACAATAAACCCTCTGAACCTCATTTTGAGTGCTTTTTTTGAATGCTTTTTTAGTACTTTCAAAAAAAATTCATAAAAAAAGTCTAATTTTTCAGTGTGTCAATTAGATGTAACCCCTTAATATATAGCATAAAATTAGCATTTTCGATAAACTTGGCCATCTGGAATTAATTCAATGAGTCAAACATTAGCGATATGCTTAACTCGCTTTAGTTAATTCCAGATAGTTAAATCTGTCGACAACAGATGTTGCAAAGTGTCCGCTTGTAAATTTCGTTGCTAACAAAGATGTAGCAGAATGCAATGAATATACGATAGCAGATTATAAGCAGAAATTAATTAAAGTCTGACGCAATTGAATACCTCATTTAAATGGTTACAAAGTGACAAACACTTTCGCCAATCTGTTGCTGACGATCCGTTTTCGTCACTGCATTCTTTTTTCTTATACTAATTTATTTTTTGTTGACTTGAATTTGCACCCAAAAGTTTATTAGCTATTAAGCTTCTTTTGCGAAAGCACGCACAACTCGAAAAATTATTCTGTTTTTGTACGTTATAAACGGTACGTCAATGTTCCGCACGAATAATGAACGATAAAGAAATACATTTGTTTCTCTGTTTGTTTAAAAATAAAGGACAGATAAAGACGCAATTTACATATCAAGCGCATAGTAAATTATCCTTCAAACTATTACCGTCACGCAAATGAACTGTTCGCTTCATCAGTGAAATCAAACGTAGTTATATAGTATTATATGCTATATCATATTTATATTATAAATTATATATTATATGCTATATCATATTTATATTTTTATGATACCGATATTCTAACAATATTAAATAATGAAGGATATCGAACGTAGATCGAATTAGTACATATTAGTACACATAACTAAAATTTTCATATATAATGCCGGTATACATATAATTTATTAGTATTGCTATATTATAGTGCTATATACTGCTATATTATAGTGCTATTATACACATGTATAGCAAAGGTAATAACCGAAATAAGAAATATAGCAAGTGGTAGTACGCAAATCTGCATAAACATTAAGTCCGGATCTACAATAGGTGTTTTAAGCCTTAAGCCGTAAGAAATTGACCAATTACAATCAAATTCGAGGAGAATAATCGACTATGATTCGTCCATTTCTTATGGCTTAAGGCTTAAAATCTTATTGTAGATCCGGGGTAAAGCCCATGGCACATACAAAAACGTAAGGCCGTAAGACATAATCAGTAAGCGAATTGGCCAATCACGATAGAGACCGTAAGGCCAGTAGCGAATCCAATCTTACGATTTCTTTACTGCTTACGTATTACGGCCTTACGTTTTTGTATGTGCCATGGGCTTTAGGGCCGATTGTTCCATCTTTTGGTAAAGTTTACCTGTTAAGTAAATCTGGTAATCCGCACACGTGATTGGATAATCTAATTGCTACTTACCTAACAGGTAAACTTTACCAAAAGATGGAACAATCGGCCCTAATTGTATTGAACTTACCGGTTATGATATAAGTTAACAATTTACGGCCTGGATAAAAGTTCCTTATTAGAGTTGATTTATAATAGGCCGTAATCTGTTAATTTTTTCCGTAATCTGTAAGAATTGACTAATCATAATCGATTGTCTCCTCTCATTCGACTGTGACTCATTGGACAATTCTTACGGATTACGGAAAAAGTTAACAGATTACGGCCTATTATAAACCAATCTTTATAGATAATAAAAAATAGATAGAAAATAGGAATGGATAGAAACCTGTCCTAACTGGATAGGATAGATAGGGGGTGCTTTCCAGGGGTGCGTTCCAAAATTCACTTCGAATAACAGAGTTTAACTCTACGCCGTTCCAAAACGCGAGGTAACTGACCATATGGGCGGAGCCTATTCGTTCCAAAAGTATGAGTAAATCTACCTCGGAGTCAACTCTATGAACCCTGCTTCCGAGGTGGGTTGAAAGAGTAAGTGCGGCAAACGAAATTTGAATATTGAGATGATGCAACACACGAAGCGAGACGCACACGTCCGTCCCGTTCGAGCGGTCTCTAAAGTAACGACTTCATTTCCCTAAAATGGCTCTAAAATTAATCAAAGATGTGCATATGTTAATAACCAATGATAATGGAACACCGTTACAAGAAAATAATTCATTGTGGGTGATGGACACGAGAGGTAAGTAGAAAATGTGATTCGAAAGCTTGTATCAAGGTTAGATGTATGCATGTACATACATATATAGTTTATCTGAGTTTATCTCTTTCTAAATAAAATATTAAATATAATATTATATGTATATATAATATTACCTTACCTTTTCACGTTCCAAATTTGTCAACTCGAGTAACGTACTCTGACTTACTCTTTCCGCCACTACTCCGGGTTCTTTAGAGTTACTCGGAGAAGCGTTAAGTGGAACGCAGCCTGTGTAACACAGTGAGTCGTTTCATCCTTGTTTAACGTTGACAAATAATAAGGATGAAACGACTCACTGTTTTACACAGTATCTGACTATATAGGTCTGTTCGCGTTGCTTACACTTTTAGCACTCGACATCTTTGCTTTCTCTCTTTTCAAGGCCAAATATATATCTATCTCATTTTAAATGCAAAAATATTTGGGGATTTCATGCAACGCGAACAGACCTAATGTCCTTGCTGGAAAGCATCTACTGTCATGGTGGAAAAAACTCTACAGCCCAAGACACAATGGCTGCGTTCAGCAGAACGTTTG
>NW_017257086.1:63456-80433 GCF_001594055.1 Mycetomoellerius zeteki
TAGCGATAGGAATAACATGATTTCAACCTATCAGAAATCGGATATATCGGAATACGCAGTTTCTGATAGGTTGAAATCGTGTTATTCCTATCGCTATCGCTATTCCCTCGCATTGTGTCTCGGGCTTACCAGTTTCTTTCATCATAGACCTGTTCTTTTTAGCTGAACTTCTATGCGGTTCATCTTTCCTCTTTTTCTCTCCAAAGGGAGAAAAGAAAGAAAGATGAACCGTGCAAGAACTTTAGCTAAAAAGAACAGACTTCATGAGATAGGATTAGGTTAGGTAAATTAATCTGGACGGAGGGGAAGAACAGCAGAAGGGGCGGGGCGGACAGTGGAGGAGGAATGCCACGACCAAAGTGATTGAGTGGTGGCTGTGACGGCGGAGTGCGGTGGAGGCGGCTCTTTCAGGCGTTTCGTCCACGATCCATGATTGTTCCGATTCGACGGATTTCCGCCGTGTCAGCTGTTTCTTGGCGAGAGGAGGAAAAATCCCGTTCGCTGAACGTCAAGCAAGCGACGCGCCCCGACGTTAGCAGTAGTGTGGCGGACTCGCAATCCAACGACTCATCCGTGTGTGTGTGTGTGTGTGCTCTGGTCTGGTGTGCTCCCGCGTGCATTCAAGAAAAAATGCAGGCGAACAGCAACGGCGCTCCGGCTTCGCCGAGAAAGAAACAGCGGACGTCCACCGTGTCGAAGGTCACGGTAGTCCTCGGCGCGCAATGGGGCGACGAGGGCAAGGGAAAGGTCGTGGACATGCTGGCGATGGAGGCTGACGTCGTCTGCAGATGTCAGGTACGGTTTCTCTGGGTTTGCCTTCGCGTTCCATGTTCGAATCGCGCCGCGTGGCGCGTCTCTCTCTCGCTTCTCATCTCCGATCCCATGGCGCTCTCCTGACTCCTCGTGGCTCCTCGAGAGCCAAGAGATTCACAAGATAATATTTCCCTCTTGCGGAACGCGAAACAATTGAATATTTCCCCTTCGGAGAAAGAACTAGATATTTTCCGGCCCTTTCGCGCTGCTTGATCGAGGGACGGCGCGATTGAAGGGTAGCCCAGAGAGAAAATTAGGTTAGATCACGCGACATTTCCGGGAAAGACTAAAAATATTTCCTCGAAGGCAATTCCTCGTTTGGCATCCGTTGCTCTCCCCGCAGATGACAAGCGAGTACTCGGAAAACGCGAAAGAGTCATACGTTTCATTCGTCTTAGTTTTATTTTTAGCCACAACCGCGTTAGCGCGTGTCACCTGACCTGTGCGCGCGAGTATCGTGAATGTATAACAACCTGATGTCTGATATTACATAATTGACGGCCATAAAAGAAATATATTTCCAAAAGAGGGAGAATTAACTCACGGAGTTATCGTTCTCAGTCTATCTTTATGACTTAAAAAATGACGAATTATTTTTTTATCTTTCACATATCATAAAAACATAAAGCTTTTGTTTTATCTCTTTCAAGGACAGTCTTAACGATGGACATAATTAATGATGGAACCAACGTTCTGAATAATTAATCGATTTATGCTAATATAAGAAAATCAAAATTGTGTGATATCAGGGTATTATGCATATATGCATCCGTATCTGTGCAGGAGAATTAATAATGTTAAATACATGTACATGATGATTAGAAATACGTTATGTACGATTGGAATTAATGTGCTGTTTTTTAAATAGAGTTCAATGAAATTATATATAAATTGTATTATATTATAAATTATAATACATTCATATAATAAAATATTACTTCACATTGTTTTCTTTTTTGCCCTTTTCTTATTTTTTACCTCTAATATGGTAAACTTGTAATATACTTGTATCCGGATTTCAATGTCATTGTTTATGTTGGTGGGAAACCTTTGTCTATTCTTGATTTACAATTCAATGATCAAATCATAACGCGCTGTATTTCCTGTCATAAATAATGGCGAGCCCTGTTTCTTCAAGTATTAATGTAATTTCACAGGGAGGAAATAATGCAGGGCATACTGTAGTTGTAGAAGGTGCCGAATTCGACTTTCACCTTCTGCCTAGTGGAATAATCAATCCCAGATGCAAATCCGTAATAGGTAATGACTTCTTCAAATCAACCAGTAAATTAATCGAATTATAGATATTCTGGTTTGTGAAAAAGTAACATCTCTCTGACGATTTTAATAATTAACGTAAAATGAAAGAATATAGAATAATACTTTATGAAGATAAATGAGATGCTAAGATCACATGGATACATAAAACAGACAATTATTCCACTTGTTCATACATATAGGTTGCTCTATATCTCTTGATATGTATTAAATTGTTATCTGAATAACAGAACTCTCTGCTATATGTCACAAATTATATAATCGATATTATTTATTTGTACTTTCTTATGTTTGCAGGCAATGGAGTAGTGATTCATTTACCTGGTCTGTTTGAAGAATTGGAGAAGAACGAATCTAAGGGACTTAAGGATTGGCAGGACAGACTTATAATATCGGATCGAGCACATATAGTGTTTGATTTTCACCAACAGGTCGATGGGTTGGAAGAACTAGAAAAGGGCACGCAGTCATTGGGGACTACAAAGAAAGGTATAGGACCGGTGTATTCGGATAAAGCCGCTAGAGCTGGACTCAGGATTGGAGATCTTCTCGGAGACTTTGACAAGTTCTCCCAAAAGTTTAAAACCTTGGTTACATCGTACCAGAAAATGTTCCCTGCTCTGCATGTTGATGTTAAAGCCGAATTGGAGCGTTACAAGGTGTAAGTATAATGACCATCTTCCAATTTAATTGTAGCTCCAGTCATTAAGTGTATGCTTTACAATATATGGTTGATTTTTTCACAGATACTCTGAACGTATAAGGCCGTACGTAAGGGAAACGGTACAATATTTGCATCAGGCTTTAAAGGATGGCAAGAAAGTTTTGGTGGAAGGCGCCAATGCAACGATGTTAGATATCGATTTTGGAACTTATCCATATGTAACAAGTTCGAATTGTAGTATAGGCGGAGTACTGACAGGTCTCGGTTTACCATGTAGCACAATCGGCGAGATAATTGGCGTAGTGAAAGCCTATACTACTAGAGTCGGCGATGGGCCCTTCCCCACGGAACTTTTTGATTCTACAGGAGAACTGTTACAAAAAAGAGGCCATGAGATCGGCGTGACCACAAAGCGGAAGAGACGATGTGGATGGCTCGATTTACCGCTGTTGAAATTTACGACTCTAGTTAATGGGTGTGTGTAAAATAATTTCTTATTAAAAAACATTTTTTTAAGGATGTTGGTGAGAGGGCCGAACTTCGACGGAATCACCGTTTTACTGATTAATGCGACTTAAGATTGCTGAATAGTCATCATAGTCATATTGGACTGCAAATATTTAAAAAAAACTGCAAATATCGTAATAAATATTCCGAATCGACGCTAGAACCCGATAACAAAACTAATTTTTCAATATTTTTTTATATGAAATCATTTAGTTCTTGTCTATTAGCGCCGGGACACTACCGTGTCTCCAGATATTTTAATTATGAAAAAAAATTTATAATTCTGTGTAATTAACAAAAAGATTACCTTATTTGAAAAAAAATTGTGTTTGATCGGTAAAACATTACTTCAGCATCATCTTTTATAATTGCTCGATATAAATTTAATACAATATCACTTTTACCATAATCTATATATAGAATGTTCTGTCTGTTATTCTAGATACACCTCTATATGCTTAACAAAGCTTGATATTCTGGATACATTACCAGAGATAAAAGTATGCGTTGGATATCGATTAAATGGGAAGGACATAGATTATTTGCCGAGTAGTACTTGGGAATTAGCAAAAGTCGAAACAGTATATAAAACAATCGAAGGTTGGCAATCCACTACCGAAGGTGTACGTTCCTTGGATAAATTGCCACCTAATGCACATAAATACATACAAATTATAGAGGAATACTTAGATGTGCCAGGTATGTAATTGCTTTTTGTACATGTATGCAATGCATATGTGAATCTACGAGAGAATTAGATATATATAGAGTAATTTGTATTTGATTACAGTCAAATGGATCGGCGTAGGAGCAGGACGAGAAAGCGTAATCGCTCTCTGACGACACACGATCCCTATAATGTTACTTAAACGTACGGCATTAAATGTATTATTAATTTTAATTCTATCTGTAACATTTGCAATGCAAAGCTGATGAGCGCACAGGCGACATATTGTAATAATAAGATTTCAGCGCGCGAGCGCGCGATTGTAGTATTAATTTTGAATTTGAGCAATGTATAATTATAACAACAATGTGAATGTTTAGTCATTTTGTAGTATGTAACAAATGAACCGAAAATTATTAAAAATATTCGTTATATTATCCATTTAAAATAAATGGATAATACAACGAATTCTTTACGATTTATTTGAAATAGCTATTCTGTTTTATTAGAGATATGTATTGAAATGTTTGTCAGTTTTATTATCTTTTAAATCATTTCTGTTCATGTTATTTGAGATAATTCGCTAAATGTGCTGAATTTGATAGTATATGCTGTCATAATCTTGTTGAAAAAGTTGAAATGTGCAAAGAAAAAAATATATATATCGGCATATTAAAAAAAACATTTAAAATCCTTCATAAATTTGATTTAAAAATCCGACATTTGGCTTGCGCGTGCGCACTGTCACTGCGATCCTAACCTGCAATTGTGGTGTCAAATCAGTATGTGAGCGTGTGTACTGTACTTACAGAGGCTAACTTTCCACGAGCCGATGGAACATATAAACAAAGTGTTAAATAACTAATAGGTTGACTACACTTGAACACTCCCACAGGACTAGAAAAAAAGGTATATATATAGTTACTTTTCTGTAAAAAAAAAAAAACGATTATTTACTGACTGTCAAGAGAGATAAGCATAGTTTTTGTCCATTTTTACAAATGTTTTAAAGCGACCTTATCATTTTGTTTTCTTCACATTGTCTTTATTTACAAATGGTACGTGACAAAAATTAATGTGTCATTTCTCGCTTCTGACGTTACGATTCAATATCATTCAATATGGCTCAGGTGACTTTTAAGTAAATACAAATCCAATGTCAAAATTGACAAATTCAAAATTTGAAAGACTTATACATATAAATTTTCGCAATAATTCGAATATTTTTTCAAGTTTTGAATCCACCATATTAAATCTACCATATAAATACCATTTAATCATAACTATTTTAACCATAGTCGGTACTGTAAATTCCTTTTGAGTGCTAAAAGCCCTAAGAATGTATGTACTTCATTTTGATTGAAATAAAACTTCTTCAGTTTACGTAATACTATATATCGCACTTACAATATGGCTAAGTACCTGAAAATAGCTTTTTTGTACTGTAAATTTTCTCAAAATTGTAATGTAATGGAGCAATTTGGAAATCGGATTCGTATTATCCAAAAAACTACGAGAAATGGCTTGTCTTATTTCAGTATTCGGAAAAAAGGCATTTTTTGTTGAATAGTATAATTAATGATGATGATTCACGGACAGACAGCTGTTTAGCTGTAATCTGTAATTATAACTAGTTTTAATATCTATATTTCAAAAACAATTAATCGGAATGAAAAATGGCAAATACTTTTTAAACTTATTCATTTTTGTAGAACTTTCTTATTGTGGTATTTCGACTTGCGAATTTCAGGACACTTTGTATAGAGATTGATTTTAATATTTATTATCGATTGTTACATTTAATATGGATTATTAAATAATATAATTTTTAAATCTAATGTCTTACTTTAGAATTACAAAAAAGTAACGAATCGTTACTTTCTAAATAAAACGTAACGGTAACGCATTACTTTTAAAAATTAGTAATCAATAACGGTGTGACGAGTTATAAAAAAAAAATATTAACAGTAATGTGTTATTTGTATAAAGTAACGTTTCTAACGCTGTTTAACATTAATATATGCGTATCTTTAATCCATTTTCATAGAAAAAGAATTAATATTCAAAATTAGATAATACAATAATTATTACCACAATAAACATTTCTATTTGAATACCCGTATGCTATGTTTACTTACTGTTTCACAAACATTCCTCTATATTTATGAAACAGTGCGTACTTTGCATGTGAAATGTGTTCCGTTTTACATATTTCGACGAATTGTGCGGCGATCAGTAGAATCAGATGTGTCTTGAGTCTTAATTTACCTTATAAAAAGTAAAGAAGAAAAATCATGAAGTCAATGGCTTGAAATAATTGAGATGAAAGTAGGTAAGGTAATGTGAAAGCACCCTACATTTTCAAGTAATTCGATAAATATTTGACATCTTTATGTGATGGTACGAGACGAGATAACTCTTCCAACTGGAAGCACTTTCTAAAAAGAGTCATCTTTATATTCAATTGTTTGTATAGAAAATTTAATTTATATGATAACTGATATAAATCTAAAATTATTAACACTATATATATTATTATATTTTTTACTTTTAATAAAAAGAATTTTATAACAGCAAAAGAATCTTTATAAAAATCGATGTAATTCGTCTTGTATATATAATTGTATTACTTTTATTAGCTATAAAATGATTTGTTTGATAATTTTGTTTGATCCATTAAAAATTACAACAGGGTACCTATCATCATGTAATAAATCGGAATGGATTCCGATCGAAATTATTCAATAATTCCCTAAATATTTCTATTTCTATTGGAATTTTCTAGAGAAAACGGATTAATTCTGATTGGAATTCATTTGGATTTGTTCTATGATAGGGGGGTGTCTAGTATATGCTTAAGCAATACACACTTAATAAGATATTAGAAATTTATATAAAGATAGCAGCAGATGCAATAAACATTGATTACGTACTAGATAACGATAAAATTTTACATGAAATAACAATTTTTTAATTGCTACAATTGCTATAATCGCTTTAATTGCTATAATTGCTATATAAAAAACAAAATAGGTAATTCTAACAAATACCTTATTTGATTACGATAGTTTTGCATGCAATAACAATCTTTAAATTGTTGTATAATATACGTAACAGTAATGAGAAATAAAAAAAGAGTGGACATGTGCAGAATGTCCCGAAGTTTGCGAATTAAAATATTATAGCAAGATAATTTTTTGGAAAAATTAATAAATTAAGTAAAAAAGTTATTTGGGAATTTTTTTAGCAGTAGTTTTTGAGATGTAAGGATTTAAAATGGCCAATTGTAGACCTTTAAACGATCATCTGATTAGTGAGTAAGTATTAATAAGAAATGCGCACTCACTATCGCGTATGCGCGATTCATGGACAGGTGATCGTTTAAACGAAATCTGTAATTAGTCATACTTAAATCCTTATTATCTCAAAAATTACTATCCAAAATAAAAATTTACAAATAACTTTTTTATTTAATATTTTAAGAACTTTCTTGCTATAATATTTTCATTACTTAATTTTGGGATACCCTGATAGGAGAGATAAAATTGAAAAATAATTTTAGAAAGGAAATTCTGGATGCTTTGATAGGCCTTTAAAAAAACTGAAGTCACATACGCGTGCAGATTCTCCCATATCCAGAGCATTTAACTTGTCGACATCTTCAACTTCGAGTTCCCAATCGAATAACTCTATGTTCTGTTTAATTCTTAGACGATTAATGCTTTTCGGTATTGTCGCTATACCTTTTTGGATTATGTGCTTAAGTGCTATTTGTGCCGGCGTTTTGTCATATTTTTGAGCGATTTCTAACACAGTTACGTTTTTTAATGAGTCCGGCACAACGTCTCCTTTTCCTATTTTCTGGACAAATCCACGTGAACCCAAAGGAGAGTACGCCGTTACACTGATGTCGTTATCCTGACAAAACTTCACCTGTGACACAAAGAGAATAGCAATATATATATATTTTTAGATTGATAAAGTTACAATCACGAAACTAATTTTCCAGATCGTCATTTATATCAATGATTTCTTCAAACTGTTTTTCGGATGTCAAAAATTGTAATTCCACGAACGCATTACGTCTTACTGATAGTTTTACAATTAGTTATCGAAATATAAATATAAATAATAATAATTTCATTTTTAGACCGTACATGTGAGAACACAATCGATAAACTAGAACTCTATATCGGTCGAAATTAGATCTTAAAATGCTTAAATAATTCAATCTTGAATCTAATCATTAAATATGCTATATATGTACTTAACATATATACCACACCTGTAGTCCAACAAACTGCACGCCGAAAAATTTCCGGATTATACAGGGTGTATTTAAAATAACTTACACTGATCATACAGTGCTATTCCTAATAAAAAACGTATTTAGTAAAAATTATTGAAAATCAATATTCAGCGATTTTTAGTAATTAATATCTTGTTAACTATTACGAAAATTGCAAAATGGTAGAGGACTTTTCGACTCAGTATTTTATTAGGAATAGCACTGATTAGTGTACGTTATTTCAGATACACCCTGTATAAACCGACTCACATATACCGATTATTGCGAAGAATATTACTAAGACCTCGGTAGTCTAATGGCTTAGGACGCTCGTACGGAATACAAGAGATCCAGGTTCAACTGCCGGCCGAAGTAATATTTTTCGCAATAAATTTAATTACAGTTTTTTCAACATATTAAGATCTTGGAAATATGATGCCTGTTTGAGAGCATCGAAATTATTAGAAATTAATTTAATTCGCGAGATTACTACAGTAGTTTAATTGCGTTTATATAGTCCGGAAATTTTTCGGCGCAGTTTGTTGGACTACAGGTGTGGTATATATGAATACAAGTGTAGTATATATGTTAAGTACATATATAGCATATTTAGTAATTCAAGATTGAATTATTTAAGCATTTTAAGATCTAGCTTCGACCAATATAGAGTTCTAGTTATTTCTAGTTTATCGATAAATATAAATTATCAGTGTTATAATGTGTATGTAAAACACAATTTTTAACACCCAAAAACAGTTTTTTAATACCCAGCCAACAGTTTAAAAAAATCAAAGATATTATCAATAATAAGATTGAAAGACCGCTAATGTTAAACATAATGCTTTAAATTAAGAAGCGCCATAACGATCAGAACGTTAAGATGTTGAACTATTGTAAATTCATTTAAGGGGGGAAATACCTTTACAACCTTAAAAAAATGCATTTTTTTTTGCATAAAATGTTAGTATAACATATGAAGAATATACTAACAAAATTTTAAATCGAAATTCGAAGAATTGGCGAAGTTATTGTGATCCTCTCTCTCATAATACTGGTGCAAGTGGCAAAAAAGTCAAGCCATCGGTGGAAATTTTGTGAGAATATCCTGTCCCACTGCATCCTGATGTTCAAAAACATATCCTGCCAATATACGAAAATCTGTCCAAGGAAGATTTACTTCAAAGATGCTTGGGTGGCTACACGCAGAATGCGAATGAAAGTTTTAACTCAACTGTATGGCGCCTCGCTCCAAAGCACCTACATTGTGGATTAAAAATTATTGAGATTGTACTTGGCTGCTGGAGTATTCAACGAAGGTCATTCGTTTATTCTGCGCATCATGAGTATGCTGGATATCATAATAGGTAGGCAAAGTAAATCGTACGCTAACGACAATGATAACCGGCGAGTAGCTCGGCAGGAGCGTCGCAGCTTGCTGGAGACAAAAGAAGCTCGTAAAGCCCGTCGAGAGCAACTTTTAGTGGAAAACAAGCTTTACGAGGAAGCTGAAGGTCTATTATATGGTCTTGGGATCGCAGACTAACCAGTAAGTCAATGAAATCATATAGTTTTTATCTTTCGAAACTTTGAACGCGTTTTTCTCAAAACGTCATTTTCAAAATTGGTGTACAAGATAGCTAAAAAACTACTCAACCGATCCTCTTCAAATTGAACATACAACTAAACTAAATAATTACCTTCTATCTTGTGAACCTAAATGTTTATGAAAATTATTTTAAAAAAGTACTTTTTTATTGCAAAATTCAACAAAAATTTTGTGAAAAATTCAAATTTTTTTTTCAAACATGCGTCATTTTTTCAATTTTCATTTTTTTCCACTTTTTTTAGGTTCACATAGAGCGTATACAATTATTAAATTAAAAAAATTTTTTTTGTCTGTTTCAGATCAATACAACAGGAGCTACATGTCCCACCGATTGGGTAATTCACATCGCTACCTCTGTATTTGCAGCGATGCAGCTTCAGTATTTTTTAATATTTTGTAATAAAAAAAATATTTTTATGTACTCAAAAGATAGACAAAGTGGCATAAAAAAATTTGAAACAATTAGCTAAATACTTTCTATTTAAAAAATTCTGGAAAATTACCATTTTTTTTTAGCCTCCTAAAGGTATTTCCCCCCTTAAATGAATTAATTTCAGAAATGATAATTGCGTGCCGATATGGTTGTCGGACTTTCAACGCAATCAAATCTGAAAATATTAATAATCCCCCCAAATTTTCCAACTTAAAAACTCTAATAAACTTATTGCGAAAAATAATGCCGAGACTCGGTTGTCTAAAGGCTTAGGACGCTCGCACGGAATGCAAGAGATCCGGGTTCGACTCCCGGCCGAGGCATTATTTTTCGCAATAAGTTTATTACAGTTTTTAAGTTGGGAAATTTGGGGGGATTATTAATATTTTCAGATTTGATTGCGTTGAAAGTCCGATAACCATATCGGCACGCAATTATAATTTCTGAAATTAATTCATTTAAATGAATTTACAATAGTTCAACATCTTAACGTTCTGACCGTTATGGCGCTTCTTAATTTAAAGCAAAGATATTATGTTCCAGCTGCATCCAGTTCGGATAATCAGCATTATAACGGTAAAATTGCTCATTAATTATTACGAAAATGGTAAAAGATTTTTTCCTTCAGTTTAATCTGCTTTATCTACCCATAAAAGATAGCGTGATGATTACCAGATACTTCAGTACGTATAAACAAAAAAATAAAAAGATAAAAAGATATGTATTATATAAACAATAAGATTTATCAGATAATATTTACCAGTTCATTCTGTTGAAAATAAACATGCAATTCGATCTGCAAATTTGAGACAGGCAATTTAGCATTGTCTAAAATTCTTTTGATTTGAACAATATTAAAATTGGATAAACCAATCGCTTTCGTACGTCCTTCCAAAACTTGATTCTCCATTGCTGTCCAAATTTGTAGATGATCCGTATCAGCATCAATCATTATTTCTCCTTTTTCATTAAAAGGATGAAATAACTCTTCTCCAGCATTTTGATATGCAAAGGGAGTGTGTACCAAATATAAATCCAAATAGCTCAAATGCAAGTTAGAAAGTGATCTCTTCAGCCACTTTTCTATATCTGCGGGTCTATTACCGGAGGGCGGTACCTAATAATTTTGAACATAAAATAGGTGTCCGGAAAATCGAGATCAATACTTCGGGAAGTAATTCGGGACCCAAAAAGCAGGAAAAAACGCTGTAAAAACATAGGTCCGGAAATAAGTCGTTTCCCAGTTATAATCACTTTTATGTTAAAAAAAATTGTTATTTATTTTTCATAATTACAATCGTAATTTATTTCATAGTGTTTTAACATAAATGACTACATTTCGGACTATTTTAGCGTTAACCAGGATGCACCACGTAGAAGCATAGTCCGCTTGGCATTCTTTTTTTTCATTTCTTTACTTTAAAATTTTTTTTACTTTATTATGAATTGTGATTATGAAAAATAAATTACAATCTTTTTAAATATAAAAATTATAACTCGGAAACGACTTATTTCCAAACCTATATGTTTATATAGCTTTTTTTCCTTCTTTTTGGATTCCGAATCACTTTCCGAAGTATTGACTTTGATTTTCCTGTATATACATATATAGGGGAGACCGGGTCTCGTTGGCACAAGAGGTAAGTTGGCATTGCGTTCCGTTTATGTATTTGTGGCAAAGAAACAATGGAAAAGTTATTGTAAAATATCTCTTTTATAACATAGGTACTTCTCCCTAAGTTTCACTTAAATTAAACAAGTATCACAATAGAAAAAGAAAAAAATCTAATTCAAGAGCAGGCAAGTAAATTTTTGATCGTTTCATAATTTCATATTAATGTCCTTCGGCTTGAGGAAACAAATCTAAGTGATATATTATTAGTTAAAAGAAAAGTGTTTGTCAATATACAACACGTTATTTTGAGTAACAATATTGAAAATAATTAGCTCGAATTATCTCGCTAAAATACATACTATTGTAGTTTAAAGATCATGCGGTGACGTGCGCATAAAGTTTCTTTCCTATCTACTGCATATAGATATTTATATTTATATTATGCTTAAAATAAAAATAGTAATTTGAGTGTCATACCTTAGTCACGATAAACAAATCGGATCGCTTGATCCTGCCAGAATCCAACCATTTTTTTAAACAATTACCAATGATTTGCTCATTTTCGTATACAGTAGCGGTATCGATGTGTCTATATCCCGCTTGTAAAGCTGTATCCAGAGTTGCTTCTAGCTCTTCTCCGCTTGCCTGTATTATAAACATATCTTTATAAATAAAACAATAATCTTTATTTTAGACCGCATATGTAAGAACACAATCAATTAGTACCTAAGTAGCCTAGACGGTCGAAGCTAGATCTTTAATGCTTAAAATTATTCAATCTTGAATCACTAAATATACTATGCATGTACTTGCATATATACCATATTTGTAGAGGAAAGTCACCGATACTGATACAAGTCTCCTAAAGTGACACCCCTTTATTTCTCAGAAACTAACTATTGCATTTTATTAATATTAATAAAATCATGATTTGATTATAAAATTATGATCTAATTAAAGAAGTACAAACTCATAATTCGTATATTTATAGCTTGTTTCTATACCAAATCAGCTAAAAACGAATTCTACAAATGCAAAAATAAAATTCTTACGATTTTCTTTTGCAAATTGCGTGGTTTAAATAATAGTGCCTATATTATTAATAATATTACGTCATTTTAAATGCTTATAATTTACTAAATCAGTTCTATTTATATTATTTTTTCTCTTAGTCTTTTCATAATACAATTTTAAATTTGAAATTGGGGTGCAGAGTAAACTGACACACCTGTCTGTAAAACAGACTATTCTTTATATAAATATATACTTATTTAACCACTTATTTAAGCTAACTTAATCTTTATAATAGTGCTTTATAGTGTGAAGGCAATCGTGCATATATGGAAAAATTCTTGAAAAACTTTCGCATTACATATTTGTATCTTGTAAAACAGCATAAAATATATATGCATATAATTCAATAAAAATGTTTTATAAAGTGAAAAGATTCTGGAAAATCTTATATACATTCATTTGTAGGTACTTTATACAGATAATGTTTGTAAAATAAAAAAGAATATGAATACGTAGCATTACTGCCTACTGTGTCAGTTTTGGAACCCATTTTGTCAGACGCTCATTTTTGCTTACCTTACGAAAAAATTAATTATTGTAAAATTGCAAACAGTATTATAAAAACTGCTTATACTATCTGATAGAAGATACTTCAGTTTGTACTTACGTTTTTAAAGTTTTATTTTTATCTTTTGTTTAAGAAATATTGTCTAAAAACAAAGTGGTATATCGGCGACTTTCCTCTAGTCTTTCAATCTGCGCGCCAAATTTTTTCCAGACTATAATCGCAATTAAACTACCATAGTAATCTCGCGAATTAAATTAATTTCTAACAATTTCGATGCTCAATTAAACATCATATCCTAAAGATGTTAATATGTTTGAAAAACTAATTAAATTTATTGCGAAAAATATTACCTCGGCCGGGAGTCGAACCCGGATCTCTTGTATTCCGTACGAGTTACGTTATAAATAAACAAACAATACACACAGGGTATCTTCGAATAAGAAAGTTCCTTTTTATCTCTTTGCGAGACAAAAAGGATAATATGATATTAGACTAACAATAAGTGGTTTAAAAGAAGCACAGTAGTTACTTATAAAAATTATTTATATCAGGAGGGGCTTTTCTTGCGTGCGTGTGTATACGGGTGTTTCTTAAATACCGCCCACTAACCATATAGCGCTATTCCTAATAAAAAATTGAGTCGATAAGTATTAGGAAATTTTTTTTCTATAGTGCTTACTGAAGCAGTCATTATTGAGTAAAGATAATCCAATCGACATCGTGCTTTATACGGACGCACATCCGTGAGCCGCGCGTCTAGTAGTGTGCGTGAGCGCTTCGCCGCGCCGCTACGCTGCTGACTTCGCCGCTATCGCGCTTAAAATTAAAATTACGATCTTCGTCAATCAATAAATATTATGTCGCGATAATATAATAATTATACAAATTAAATACATAATAATAATTATACGAATTAAAATTATATCATAATAGACATTTGTAATTATTGTCATGTTACGGAATAATTTTAATTCCGGATAAAGATATTTTAATTTCTCAAACCGTTAATAACGATATGTATAAGCCACTTTATTTTGTAACAACATAAAACGATATTCTAAGATTGAAGAACTTAAAATTCTAGTTGCCGGGTTGTTATATAATAATAATAATTCAACGAATTTTAATTATGTCAAGACATAGCAAAAATTCTATATGAATTAAAATTATGTCATGACATATGATAATTTTAAATTTTTATTACGTCTCGTACATAATAATAATTTAGTTAATTAAAATCTAAACTGGCATAAAAATAATTTCTATTATGTGTTGACATAATTTTAATTTTTAATTAATTCAATTACTATGTTATAACATAATTTTAACGTGGCAGTTAAGGATTTGAGTTCTTTAATAGTTTAAGAATATTTTATCCTATTAAAAACCCCCCAGAATAGCTTGCATTTTATTATTCGGGATTGTAACAATACTATAAAATTCAAATTCCTTTATTCGGAATTAAAATTATGTTCCAACATATTTTTAATTCTTTAACAAGAATCGTAATTACTTTTAGACAATTGTTTTTTAAGAATTTTACGTTAGAAAAAATATCTTTTATGTCAGTAAAAATAAACTTATAAGTCGGCAGCTAGAAATTTAAACTCTTCAGTCTTAGACTATTTTTTATGTTGTTACAAAATAGTGGCTCATGGACGTCGTTATTAACGGTCTTTGAGAAATTAAAATATCTTTGTCTGGAATTAAAATTATTCCGCAACATAACAATAATTACAAATGTCTATTATGATGTAATTTTAATTTGTATAATTATTATTATGTATTTAATTTGTATAATTATTATATTATCGCGACATAATATTTATTCATTGACGAAGATCGTAATTTTTCGCTTTACATGCGAGGACATTGCGCGAAGTCAGCAGCGTAGCGGCGCGGCGAAGCGCTCACGCACACTACTAGACGCGTGGCTCACGGATGTGCGTCCGTATAAAGCACGATGTCGATTGAATTATTTTTACTCGATAATAACTGCTTCAGTAAGCACTGTAGAAAAAAATTTCCTAATATTTATTATCGACTCAATTTTTTATTAGGAATAGCACTATGTGGTTAGTAGCCGGTATTTAAGAAACACTCTGTATACATATATATATAGTGTATTTTAAATATATGTAGCATATTCAAATACAATATAATTAAAATATGATTTTTGCCTGATTTTTTCGTATTTATTTTAATAAAAGGAGTCTGTTTTAAAAAATTTTCTACTAAATTTTTATGTAGTAGATTATTTTGTTGTTTTTTAAATATAATTATGATATAAATAAATTTCGTTTGAATTATAATACAAATTTACTTCTTTATAAACTTACGTTCCATGTCCCAAATCCTAAAATAGGCATTTGTTGCCCTGTTGGCAGAGATACACTTGAATTTTGTTGAACCATATTCAATGTGCTTTGTAACAACGAAGAAACCAGACTATATGTTTTAAAATCGGGATGTGCTATATTACTGTATTCCACCACTCTCGTACTCTACCATTACCTTACCTTACTCTTTCCATTGTAATTCACAACTTTCACCATACTATATAGCTATAGCACAGTATATATGTGTGCTATATATAGCGCAATTCTCCTGATTTTATGTTGGCCAAACCATGAAGTAAGACTAAGGAGACCTAACTAGATAGGATAGGGAGAAAAAAGTTGGTCACGAAAAATGTTCCGTGTACTGCCATGTCCGCCGAACGGAATAACTTGCAACATTCCATCGCCATATTGAATATTTATGCGAATATATATGTGTGCAGTATACTTGCGACTGTCATACATATGTGTATTAAATACGTGTCTCCTAAAAAGTAGAGTAGCTTGCCCTCCTAAAATCTTAATAAAAATATACCCATTCGTCGCGTTTTCACTCAAAACGAAAGAATCTGTAAGAAAAATGTGGTGATCGGCCTTGTGAACCGAGTTATTAAGCGTTAAAGTTCGAGACTACAGGTTAGGATATTTGTCATTCCGAAAATAATGGAAAAAAAATAAAAATAAATAAATAATGGAAATTGACAATAATGGACCCAATATTCATATAAAAATAATATATTTTATTACTTTTTAGCTTTTGATAAAGAACGATAATGGAAGTTCGTTCGTTTTGAGTGAAAACGCGACGAATGGGTATATTTTTATTAAGATTTTAGGAGGGCAAGCTACTCTACTTTTTAGGAGACACGTATTTAATACACATATGTATGACAGTCGCAAGTATACTGCACACATATATATTCGCATATTCAATATGGCGATGGAATGTTGCAAGTTATTCCGTTCGGCGGACATGGCAGTACACGGAACATTTTTCGTGACCAACTTTTTTCTCCCTATCCTATCTAGTTAGGTCTCCTTAATCTTACTTCATGGCCAAAACGGAGTGCGCGTGCATGGAATAAGTAAGTTGCCCCGTCTCATTTCCTCCTTCTTTATTGCTCTCTCTCTATTTAAATGACCGTTTCAATGGCTGTGTTCAGCAGACTCAACAGTTTTGCAACC
>NW_017257086.1:80581-85571 GCF_001594055.1 Mycetomoellerius zeteki
CCGTTTTATGATTGTCTGCTGAGATAGGACCATTCTTCTAGATCTAAAAGTATGATCCAATTAGCGCGAAGGAAACTTACAACAGTTGCAAAACAAACGTTCTGCTGAACGCACCCATTGTTTCATTTAAAAAGTTGAGAGCGGTTGAGAGTAGAAATTTGAAGGGAAATACAACGTGCATCGTCCATTTGGTGAAGTGTTGTGCGAAAATCTCGAGAGACTGGTTTAATTCTTGTGATAAAGTAAAAAGTGATAAAGTAAAAAAATGAAGTGAAAAAGTAAACGAAAATAACAAAGAAAACCGAGCAAGAAAGATTTCTTTTTGAGAGAATAGTTAACTTATATATTATAATTATATAGATTAGCAATTCTCTTGGAAGAGCACTTTGATCTTAGCTCTATTTCTCTATTTTTATAGATGCTGTATAACTCCAAAAAATTGTGAAAAAATAATTATATAAAATGAATAAAAGTAAACACGTATAGTGTGCAGTACCAGAATGCAAAAAAATTTAATTTAAAAGATCGTTATTTTTTTCGATTTCCAAAGGAACATGAGAAGTATGTTGTTTTCATCACTTTTTATATAAATCAATTTTCAATTTTAATACATTTTTATTGATAAAATATCATAATTTGTAGATGGTTGCAATGGGTACGAGCATGTGGAAGGCTGGACTTAAAACCAAAAGGTTAAGAACCAGAATATGCATACCAGAATTGTCAGTTGTGCCATTTGCATTTTGAAGAGAAATGGTACAAAATAAATAAAATGAGACTCACTTCACCCAGATGCCATACCGACAATATTTTTTGGACCAGATTGTGGAAAGTGAGTTTTTACTTATAATTTAATTTATTCTTTAGTGAATGTAAAGTGTGCTTTTATATAATAGGGATATAAAAGACAATGTAGTTGACTTAAAAAAAATTTTTAATTTATACTATGTAGTCGCTTTAATACGTGATAATGAGGAAAACAATATTTCATATTTCATATAATATTATGAATAATTTACGAAATCAGGAAATAAGTACTATCTATTTTCAGAGAAAACACAATTGGCAGTGTGCAATATCAGAAACACAATGGCATGGAAATTGAAGACGAAGCAGAAATAAATAAGTATGTTACATTCAAATATTTTATATTTAAGTATTTTTGTGTTCATACATACTTATATATTAATATATTTTATTTTCTAATGTTATGATATCATATATTTTTGTTACAGAAACATAGATGGAGAACTTGTGAATGAAACAACACAGGAAAAAAATAGGTAATAGATAATATTTTCTATTTTTAATAAGAGATTTAGTATGTAACGAAATTTTATATTTTTAGCAATATAGAATCTGCAGACACACTGCATAAACATCTGGAGAAGCATATGGAAATCGAAGCCGAAGCAGAAACAAATAAGTATGTTATATTCAAATACTTTGTATTTAAGTAATTTTTTCTATACATATGTATATTAATATATTCTATATATATATAAATATGATTTTATCTTGTAATGTTATGATATCATATATTTTTGTTGCAGAAATATATATGCAAATAAAATAACACGGGAAAAAACAGGAAATAGATAATATTTTCTATTTTCTATTTTTATATATGAGATTTAATGTGTAACAAAATTTTATACTTTCAGCAATATGGAATCTGCAGAAACACTGCCAATTATTGTTGATGATGTGGATGCTGAGATAGTTAAACCGTAAATCTTAATTTATTATAAATTACATTAAATCGAATGTAGATTTTTATCATCATATTTGTGTAGACTAATATTAATTTTCATCAAATTTTATTCATTTAACCCTGTAAGGTCCAGTACATAATTAAGTACATTCACTTTGAGCTTTTCCTAAATACTATTTCTATTGACATAGTAGTGACCCTGTCGGTATAATACTCTTAATTCACACTTACTAGTTGCAATTAGAATTGTCGTTTCAACTTAAAAAATAATATTCTCACTAAACAAGCCACTATGGTGATTGTTTGCACAGCAAATTCACTGACACTTGATTTTATGTAACATATTATTCATGAAAATATCTAAACAATTAGTAATTTCTTATTTTTTTCTTAAAGTACAAGATTGATTTTTCATGTTTATTATTAATGTAAATATTTAATTGTAATTCTGTAGTTGGAGTGTATATATAAATATAAATGTACATGATTATGTACCTTCAAAAGAACAATTTTATTTGATTCACAAAATTCTTTATAAGGAACATTTTTATAAAAAAAAATTTTACTCAAACAGAATCTATGTCTGGGCCTTAAAGAGTTCAAGAAACTATTAATGTTATTTTATATAAAATAAAGTTTGTACTAGAATATGCAACATATTGCACGTTAACATACCTTAACATAATACATTTTATTTCTTCATATAATTTTGTATTTTATTTAGTAATCTTTTACTATTTGTTTCTATTAGAATAATAAATCTTTTTTTCTCAATATATCTTATATAAATTTAAACTTGTTACAGAAGTACATCCAAGGATACAAAACAGGACATGAAATCGTCGGAGGATAGCTCAAGGAAAAAGAAGCTGCGCTTGAAGATTACAAAATTGAAGGCACAAAATAAAACGTTCCGCGAAACAATCCGACGATTCCGTTTGAAAGAAAAGAAGAAGAACATACAAGCCAAAGAAGAAACTAATGAACAAAAAACTTTACAAAAATTAGGCCGTAAGTTATTATCACAGAGTTTTAATAAAATATTAGCGACACAAATTAATGCACAATGTAAAAACAAACGTGGCAGAAGATACGATCATGATTTAAAAAAATTCGCTTTGTCATGTATTTTTTAAGTCTAAGAAATTATAGAGAATTGAAAAAAACAATTGCATTATCTTCAGTACGTTCTCTACAATTATTTACATAAACGTGGGACATTGTGCCTGGCATTAATGACGAACTTTTTAAAGCACTTAAAGTAAAATTGAATACTTTACCTTTAATGGAGCTCCATTGCGTATTATGCGCAGATAAAATAAGCTTGAAAAGCTTTTTATTTTATGATGTATCGCGAGATGAGATAATTGGTTTTGAAGATTTTGGTGATAGGAAAACATCCGTACCCGCAAAAAGTGCATTAGTTATAATGGCACTTAGCATTGCAGGAAACTGGAAAAAGCCCGTTTGTTTTTGCTTTATAGAAACTGCATGTCCTGCTACATTTTTAAAAAATATTATATTCGACATCATTATCAAATTAAAAAACAATCGTGCTTTGGTGCATGCTTTTATTTCTGATATGGGTTCAAATTTTATCCAACTATTCCATATGTTGAATATTTCGATAGACAATTCAAGTTTTGTAGTTGATGGAGAAAGTATTGTATACATCTTTGACATTCCACATTTATTAAAAGCAACTCGAAACAATTTATTAAAATACAATTTTTAAATAGATAATAAAATAGCTTCGTGAGCTCATATCGTAGAATTTTACAAAAGAGACAGCAAACAATGGATAAAAACAACTCCTGCTTTAACAAATTCTCATATTGAACCGAATAACTTTTTAAGGATAAAAGTTAAATATGCTGCATAAATATTTAGTAACCATGTAGCAGCAGGCATGTGCACACAGATGTCTTCTGGTTTTCTTGCAACTGAAACAGTTGGAACTATAGACTTGATCAATCATTTTGATAAATTATTTGATATATTAAATTCATCCGATGTAAATAATCCTAAAGAATATGGAAAAGTTTTTATTGGAAGTAATAGACAAATGCAATTTTTACAAGACATGTTGAATTTCTTAAAATGTATCAAAGTAATAATTAACAATAAATATGTAAAATTAAAATGCTTAGATTGCTGGCAGATCACAATTAAAAATATAATTGAACTTCGGAAGACTTTAAAAACCTTTAATTTTCCATATCTCCGAACACGCAGACTAAATCAAGATTCTGTTGAAAATTTTTTTGGCTCTGTTCGGCAACAAGATGGTAATTGCCTTAATCCGACGCCTATACAGTTCAAGCGTGCTTTTACAAAATTATTCAGTATGAAATTATTAAAACATTCGGAAACGCAAAATTGTACTAATGATAATTGATGATTTATTAAATATTATTGGAACCTCAAATAATACAGAGATGTCCACAATTTCAGAAGTTCCATCGTCAGCAAACAAAATTTTAAAAATTCCTGTATGTACATGATTATCGCTCAATGGATCTGCCAGAGGAAAATGCATTTAAATATGTTTGTGGCTTTTTAGTAAAAAAATGTATAGCAATACATTCATATGATGCGTGTCAAAATTTTGTAAATGAAAATAAAGCTGTCTTAGATAATACAACACTATATTGTTCTTTTCGAGCTCACGAAAATCAAAACGGAGATTTATTTAGTAATTTAAATATTCCAACTAATGATTTTTGTAACTAGATTCTGAAATTAGAAGAAATATTTGTCAAAAATCTTGAAAAAAATTGTTATAAAAAAATATTGGTAATTTTCTGTTCCAGTTGGCACAAAATATAACTTTTGAACCACCAATGTCCTGATTTCCCAAAAGATTTTTTAATAAAATTATTTCTACGCATGCGTATTTATTACACATTATCGCAACATAATAAGTCATGTAAAACAATTACTCGAAAGAATAGAAAACTTTTAAACATTTTACATTTATAATTCTTTTTAATTTGTTGCGTTTTCTATCTACAGCTTTATTTTCATAATATACTAATTGTAATTTATGATTTATGAGCTCATTATAATTATTGTAATTATTTTATTACATTTTTTACAAGTTTTATTGACTTTCTTCTCTTTGGTTCATATCGAGGTGGATCGAGTAGCTGAGATATGATTCAAGAAGAATTGGACAATGAAATTGTTACGTCCAGACTCCACAGTTCTTTTCTTCGATTAGAATTTTCGTCATCACCATAAAGATTATTATCAGTAGACCATCTGTTTCTACCA
>NW_017257086.1:86756-95521 GCF_001594055.1 Mycetomoellerius zeteki
AAGTTATTAATAAAGTGTCATTAGTGAAGCTATGAATAGTTTGTAAGATAAATCGATCGTGTTCTATTAATATCCTTCGCGATATGAATGTTAAATTGTAATGAGATTCTGTTTAGCATTATTTTCCCTTCAATTTTATAAAGATAGACTTAAATTTTAATCATAAATTCAAATAATAATAATGTTTGGCTATACTTCAACTGTAAGATTTAGTGTTAACAATAAAATAGAATATTTGTGAAATGACGAACCTCAATCTCCATTTATTTTAAAATCGTAAGCTTCGTACCAACTCTCACTGCTCGACAGAGATCGCATGTGGTCCGGTCCCGAGTTACAAGGATTAAGTTTGTTGACTCAAAATTCGGACCGACGTTCGCACTGCCCGTTGGAAATAGGTGTTATAGCGTCCCTTCAGGACGTTGACCCATATTCCAGAGCTATAAAAGGTGCGTTCGACTCGCTCTATCCCCTTCCCATGGATGCATGCGAGACAAACCGTCTGCTCTAACGTCCTTCCTTGCTCCAACCTTATTACTCCTTCTTTCTCTAAACCTATCCACGCACATAACCGGAGTTCGGACGTAACAAAATGTATTACATGGCATGAACTGTTATATATACGTTACTGTGTTTCACATCTTTCCTTAACTCAAATCTTATGTATGTTTATTAATTGCGTGCTTTACTTACTTTCAAAATGCATTATATAATTACATTGTATGTTTACTAATTGAATGTTTTATTTACTTCCAAATTGCATTATATTACAATTACATTGTAAAATTTTCATGTAAAATATTTCTTTAATTACGTATGCCTATTATTTTTATTGTGCATTATTTATTGTTCGTGTGCAATAATATTGTTATGTACATATTTTTTTTTATTTTATATGTTTAATTTTATATGTATGTGTTATAAATATGTTTGTATGTGTATGTTTGCATATGCGTTAATATTGTGTTTGCCAAATGTTTAATTAATTTATCTATTTATATAAGTTTTTACATGATATAAGGATGAATAACAAGGATGACAACAAATCAACAATTCCAATGAAGCTTGTGGCTATTACATGCATTTTCTACTTATACTAAATATGGAATATATTAAAAATAAAAACATGGAAATATACAAAAAAGGGAATATCTTGATTCTGTTCATTAATAAAACATTTCCTTTTAATATTTTAACATGCAGTGTCTGTGTACTATATGTATATTATATGTCTTAGCATAATTATCAAAATTATTTTATTTATTAATACCAATATATGGTATTAATAAATATATATTAATAAATATATGATATTAATATATATCTCCTAAATATATTGAATTTTTTATTTATTGTATTTTAAATTTATTTTTTGGATATATACATATATATAAATTTTCTTTTATATCAACTCATAACATTTGGATACCTAGCATATATTTACAATTATGTAATATTTCTCTATATAAATATACATTTTGAAGGTGATTTATTTTTTTAAATTTTTCTACATTTTTTCCTTATTTTTCAATATATTTACAATTTATTTTTATTAATTTCCATTAAGTTTAGATTATTTCATTGCAATAGTGGATTTATTCGCGTTGCATGCTCCAATATGCTCCTACAATAGCTTTTACTCATTCCAACGCATTCATTGAAATGCGACGCGAATAAATATAGTGAGTTTTGATAGAGCGAAAGAAGGATGAAAAGAGAAAGAAATTCAGATAGCAACCATAGGAACGCTAAGTTTACGCTAGGAAAGGTCATCACACGTACAAAAATTTTAGTCGGAATTGTAAGGCTGTAAGCAAATCGGCCAATCACAGTCGAGCGTTTTTACAATAAATGCGAGATCGTAATTTTGATTGTGATTGTCGATTTACTTGCGACCTTACGACTAAAATTTTTGTATGTGTGATGGCCTTAACTTGCTTATTTCGCGCATTTCATTTTGGCTAACATCAAAAGTACCAACAGAGAGTTGCGCTACTGTATATACTGTATATACTGGCTATAGGCTTTTATATAAAGTATAGGATAACTCCGGTAAATACGCCGCAGAAGTAAAAAAAAATATAAGTGAGAGTAATTTTCTCGCAACTACTCTGTTACATGCCTTTATGTTATATTAGTATTGAGTTATAATTTCAGCTTCTTACTGTTAATATTAATGAAATTATTGTAAGTTAAATCGATTTGTCACTGTAATAAGTAGCGCCATCATAAATTATAATCTACATAAAATGATTACTGTAGGGCGTGTAAAAGACCTAGTGGTTATTTCGTGATACATACGTGTAGAGGAATAAAAAGTAAAGCATGTTGTGTATAGCAAAATACAAGTGCTTTACTTTCGTATTTTTTGTTTAGTTTGTTGTCTTGTATATCCCACCTATTTGGAATATACGGCATTTTTAGCAGACGGGATTTATGCCCAAAGTATACAAAGTGCGCAGATTGAAATCAGTGCACTAAATGTAATAAACGCATTATATGAAACATGTACCTCTTGTCATAACACTTTTAATATATAGTATATAGGAAAATTGTAATTATTTTTATTACTTTATATTTATCATTTTTATTCCTTAATAAAACTTTATAAACGTATTTTATAAGTTATTGTGCCATTTTATGTCTTATTTATATGCATATTGTTTATAAATTTTTCATGAGTCGTACATACCCTCTCTCCCCCTAGAATAGCCATATATCCCACCTCTATGGAATATGTGGCAAAAATGGGGGAGGGGCAAGGGTTTCAAAAAGTTTATTTTTTAATACGAAAAATAAATATTTCGGATTTCAAATATTTTTTTCATAATAGTAGACAGTACAGGGTGATTTTACTGATATAGTTCGTTTATTTTAAACATAGTAAATAATGCTTAATAAATTAAGTTTTGGATAGGTGCGGCGTATATACCGGAGTTACCCTATATTTATACTACTGTCGAGTGACACACAAGGAAGATTCTGCAACTGGAAAAATTCTACAAATTTCAAATTTCTGCAAACATTGCAGAAATAAAATCACAGAAATTGATCACCCAGTTGTAAAGATAAAAATATATTTATTTTTAAACTTGATTTTTTATATTTCTATTGAGATCTCCGAAAGTACAATCGTGCTCATAAACGTTTTATTACTAATATTTTTGTCGCATTTCAAAAAGTTAAATATTTCGGTAAAAAAAAATCATAGAAAAGTTTTTGACCACGTATTTTAAAACGTAAAGATACATTAAATATTTTTCTACATTTTATTTTTAATTTATATAATTAAATATTAATATTTTTGCAATATTTTTGTCTTACTTTAAAGCGCTGTAGTTTGATGAAACATTTTTAGGTAGTGATTTAATTCTTATAAATAGAAAATTAGAAGGAAAATAGAAGTTGTATCAAATTTATTTGGACACGCCATTATAGATGATTTAAAAAGCTTACGTTAATATTTTGCAATATTTAATAAACAAAAAATTATATATTACATAAATAATAATCAACATAAGTCTAAGCATCCAATATACAGGGTGTCCCATTTAACCTGAAATATCGAAATAACTCAAAAAATACGAATTGGACGACATAATAACCAAAATAAAAGTTGTTCCTGTCGAAGAGAGCCGTCGAATGATATCAAAATCGACTTCGCCCCCGCCCCCCTGGGGGTGGGGTGGAGGGCAACTTTTGAATGTCAAACGGGAACCCCCATTTTTTATTACAGATTCGGATTCTCCATGGAAAAATAAGTAAGTTTTATTCGAAACTTTTTTTTCGATTCGTGGCAGATGGCGCTGTAAACGATGAAAACGAAAGAAAGTAGGAGTAACGAAAGATTGAGACTGGGCATTGGATATAACAATTTTTGAGAAAAGTATCCAACGAATCAAACTCCCCTCGCCTCTCACCTTCGGGGTGCTTGTTTTCGGTGAGTCCCCTCGCCTCTCACCTTCGGGGTGCTTGTTTTCGGTGAGTCCCCTCGCCTCTCACCATTCGATTAAATTAAATGTTCAAATTCAAGCACCCCGAAGGTGAGAGGCGAGGGGACTCACCGAAAACAAGCACCCCGAAGGTGAGAGGCGAGGGGAGTTTGATTCGTTGGATACTTTTCTCAAAAATTGTTATATCCAATGCCCAGTCTCAATCTTTCGTTACTCCTACTTTCTTTCGTTTTCATCGTTTACAGCGCCATCTGCCACGAATCGAAAAAAAAGTTTCGAATAAAACTTACTTATTTTTCCATGGAGAATCCGAATCTGTAATAAAAAATGGGGGTTCCCGTTTGACATTCAAAAGTTGCCCTCCACCCCACCCCCAGGGGGGCGGGGGCGAAGTCGATTTTGATATCATTCGACGGCTCTCTTCGACAGGAACAACTTTTATTTTGGTTATTATGTCGTCCAATTCGTATTTTTTGAGTTATTTCGATATTTATTTATCTTCACTTCTACTTGCATTAATTTTCAATTAAATTCATAATGTTAGCAAGGTAATCTAGGTAATCTATAGACCTGTTATTTTTAGCTAAACTTTATTGCACAGTTCATTCTTCCTTTTCTCTCTTTATTGCAGAAAAAAGAGAAAATATAAATCGAGCAAGAAATTCAAATAAAAAAGAACAGCCTTTATATGAAAGTCTAATTTATCTAATAATTTCCTGTTCCTGTAATCACTGAATCAATCAGTTCAAGATTAAATCTTTCATTACAGATGTATCATTATTAATAGACATATTGAATGCGAATGATGTAATACTTCTATTAAATTTTGAATATCGTGAATGCTAAAAGAAATAGAGAATTTCTTGACGAAAATATAAAATCGTTAGGAAGAGAGTTTATCTCCAAGTCAGTATTTGCTGAACTTTGATATAAAGAAAGTAAATTCCAGAAACTGCCAATAAATGTGTCGAAATATTGTATAATAATGGATAGGCATTTCAACATATAAGTGATTATCCTCCTTTATTTCTGAAATTAAAAGGTTAATGTTATTTTCACGCATAAACATATTTAAAAAAATATATATACGTATATATTATTACTAATTGTTTTTACTAATTATATTCATTATTGATTATTTCAGATATCTGGTTGTCTATAAATGTATATTTGCATAAATTGTGGAGCTGAATGCAAAGAGCTTTTTAGGAGATACTGCCCTAGTGTTCTTAAAATCTTAAAATGTGTAAGTAAAACATGAACTCGTGTGTTTATACTGCATACTGACAATTTTACACTATTTTAGGAGAAATGTGGATTATTAGCTGACAAATACATTGAATATGATCCTGTTATAGTCTTCGTAGATCTTATTCTGATAGAAAAACCAGCTTATATACATCTTTTATACAATAGCAATTTTAAATCATATTGGAAGATAAGTATAATATTATGGCTAGCTGAATCGTTCAGGGCTTGGTCTTTTTGTGACATAAACGAAACGGAATTAACTGCGTCAGAAGTGGATTTAATTCACGATAACAGATTACAAGATCATTGCAATATTTACAATTTGCTGTTACACACAGCACTAGCATTTGCAGCATTCATTTGTATAGTTGTTGTAATGACTGAACTAAAATGGTTTATCATTGGCAAAAAACCATATAAATACAGTGTAAAAGATTTAAGTTGCGCTCTGATAGTCGGAGGTTGTGGTAAATTATTGGGATTACTGGGAATAGTGTGGCAGCACATAGCTTCGGGTCCGTATTACCTTCTTATTCAAGGTTACACCGTCTTATGTCTCTTAACTGCATATTCAGGTAAAAATGCACTTAAAAATGTACACTTTATATAAGACATTCATAGTTTTATTGCAGCTTCAAAATTCACATTCTATTTATAATTTATCTTTGATCAATTATTTAATAATACATACAATATATTTCGATTTTTTTTATTGCAGTTGTCTGCAAGAGTGGAAGGGGAGAATCTTTGATTGGATTAATTGCTGGATTTTTACTGTATGGTTATATATGTACTTCCATATCTAAATTGCACCTAAATATTCCCAATATCACACTAACATGACATAAAATATCTGATAAAACCACACAGTTTTTGATGTTCAAGCATCTTTAACGGGAAGAACACTCCAACCTAATACTAGTCTATCAAAACCACAAGAAAATAAATTACACACACTGCTATCTTCCAACCAAGCGACAGAACACACCATCCTACGATGTCCCTGCAAATATAATTATATTATTTTTTAATAAGATATTTATAATAAATGTATATATTTCAAGAATAAAATAATAAATTTGATTATGTTACGCAATTTTTATATATTGTAATAATACAATATGAAACAGCAAAATAGAGATTTTAATCTATTACATTTCATATATAAATATCTAAATTATATAAATCTTTAAATATCTGAGATCATTAACAATAACTGATGTGTAACTTTTTATTTTAACAATCTCAAACTATCCTTTTACCTATCATTACAGATAATGTATATATCAATTAAACCGTTGTATTACTAATTTAGTCAACTAACAATGAAGTTTTGTTATGCAATTATAAAAATATATATCTTTTCTTACCTGTCTACTAGTTCTAGGTAACCTTGCCAAACGTTGACCACTTAGATCAAATAAACGTATTTGTCTATTGTCGTGTGGTATTGCCACTATCCCGGTACTAGAAACTGATAATCTATTAGCAGCACTATCTCCACGTATTGTCGCTAATGGACTACGTATATTACGCAATTCCCATACTTTTATACTTCTATCATCTGAACTAGATACAATTTTATCTTCCCTCGTAAAGACTGCAGATGTTACTGTTCTATAAGAGAGATATGCTTATTAATCTTACGCATTTAATGTTATGAAGGATAAATAGATGGGATATTAATTAGAAAAAAAACTTGTTCTTATCAATATACATACTCAGTATGACCTTGAAATACCGAAACCGAGTGGATTGGTTCTCTAAAATCCCACAATCGAAATGTATTGTCTCTACTGGACGTGACACACAATTTTTGCGTGTGATGAGTCGACACGTGAGTTAATTCTTGATCGTGTCCGCATAGTGTGTGTATAATCTCTCCGGTTTCCGTGTCATACAAGTTTGCTGTTCTGTCCCAAGAAGCTGTGACTAACTGTTCAGCACCAGAGAGCCAATCTGCAGCCATTACAACGTTCGTATGACCCAAAAGTTCGCGTATCGGCGTCCTCAGAGTCGGGGGATCGTCTTGTTCGTCATTATTACTGATTAGATTATTAACAGTAGTTCGTTCGGAACTCGCTACTGGAAGTTCTTCTAACGACGATACTCTTTTCGACATATCCCAATCGACAGCTGCCTGCCACACGTGAGCGGAACAGTCGCCACTCGCCGATAAAGCCAATTCTCTATTTGGATGAAACCGAACCGAATTCACGGATCCATTGTGACCGATATATTGTAATAAACATCGACTATTATCTATTGCCCATATACGTGCTGTATGATCAGCAGAAGCAGTTGCTATGATGGGTTGACCTAATCTGCCGACGGATACCTCCCACACACCATCTCGATGACCCATATACTCTTTTTGCATAGTACAAGTCATAGACGGAGTTTTAAAGCTTGATACTATTTTACTAGTCTGTGCTTTTAATTTGTGAGAAGTTTTAATTTTTTGCGCCGAGTTTGCACCCATTGCTACAAAATAAAGAATTCTTATTACAATCCAAGAATTGAATATATAACGTAATAAAATTAAGTTTTAAAAAATCATTACCATATACTAGTTATGTATTCTATCTTTTGTATCATTCTTATTAAATCTCCTGGAATAGATAGATGAATGGAAAATATGTCATAAAATTATATAATGAAGATAAACAGGATATTTATACAAAATATTAAAAAGTTTAGAAGCTGTATGGCACTTACGAAACTAAATAAAAAATATATAAATTAAATTGTCAAAAATGAAAATAATTTAAGAAAATAATTTCTAGTATAGTTCAATGAATACTATTATCTGAATATATTATATTTTTATAATAGTCTTCTAAGTGATAGTTTGAACTTTCTTGAATCATTCTTTTTTAATGCAATTAAAATGTATTATATTTCTATATCAATATTGATATTAATATTATAATAGTCTTACATTTTTGCTTAGATAGATTTTTTGTTTCTGGAAAATCCGTAAGATCTCCTGGAGGTAAACTGCGCTCGCCCGATCCATAACACTCTCTTTCGAGTCTATCATTTAGGATGTCGATCTTCTCCTGCACTGTAATAAGAAATGGAAGAGTCAATATAACAGCTATATTAAATAGTGAAATAAATAGCTAATGGTGAATTTGATTGCTCACATATACCGGATTATTATTTTTATTAAAGGTTGCTTTATATAAAGTATCTAAATGCAGTGGCATAATATAGGTAATCAACTTTCAATGAAATAATACATGTATAATCTGTTAAATAACGTGACATTATCAAGTAGTAATTGTTTAAAATATTTATCTCTACATGTCTTTACATTTAATTTTGCTAATTTAATATATAGCAACTTTTAGTATATACTAATCTAGCATAGTACAAATGACTAAATTTGTGATAAAAAATACTTACACCCAAGATTTTCCGTATACAACATTTCAAATTCCTTTTCAATTTGCTGAAAAAGATCATACAAACGGCATCGCACAGCCGATGGGATGGGGCTGTCCTCTAACTCCGAACGGAAGGTGACATAGTGCAATACAGTGGGTTGCAGTGGGG